>NC_058028.1:22195569-22495569 GCF_019176455.1 Solea senegalensis | reverse complement strand
AATCTCAATGAACCCTCATGCCGGCGGGTCCGGCAGAGCAGACAGCTCCGCCATTAGAGCCGAGGACCCGCTTTACCCGAACACCACTCGCTTCGGCCCGTCTGTTATTATCGCTTCATTCTCCCAGGGTGAAACGCTGCCAATCTGAAAGGAAGGGGGGAAACATAAAGAAAAGGGGAGGCTTCTCTAACTTAGACCTGTGTACCTTGACATTTGCTAAATCGAGTTCAGTTGGGGTGGGGGTTGGGTGGGGGACTGCAAAATAGCAGCTCTCTAAATTGACAGCGCTGGACACTGTGTTTAAACTGATAACTGATCGCCAGGCTGGCCCCCGGTGTCCAATCTTGATTCAGAAATGGACAAGCAAAGCATGGCTATTGCATATGCTAAGTGTCTATCTGGCTGTCATTTTGAAAACAAGGTAAGAAACAGAGGAAGAAAAAAAAAAAAATCCATCAGTGAAACATTATTCAAGTCATTATAAGGTTCTGCGACTTGGGAAATTTCAGGTCAAATTGCAGAGCTGCGATTGAAGGTTTGCGCTCTTATCTCAGAGTTATAAACATATTGTCTTACATGAGTCCGCCTTCCGCCAAAATTCAATCCTGGAATATGCTAATTCAAGACTGCCATCGGAAGAGCACCAATACATATGCTAATTCAGGGCTGTTTAAACAGACGTGGAACATTCAGACTGAGCAGACGTGAAGTGTGGCAGCGACTGTATGATGTTCTGAAAAGACATTGTTTGACTTATATGAGTTGTTTGATTGCAATAATCTATTCTGGCCATTTTCAGTCTATAAAGTAACAATTTACAAATCTAGCCTTGTGTTTTCAATCATATTCAATTTATCCTTCTTATTGTTATTTAACTATTAAGAAAGTAGTGTGTTTTTATGACCACTTTATTATTTTTAACTGCTTGTCAACGCAAATCTACTATCAATCCAATCAGCCAATCACTTGCTTGCAACTTAATGCATTAGGCATGTAAACGTGATCTAAACGACCCGTTCAAAGCGAGCGTCCTAAAGGTGAAGAAAGGTGATTTACATGACCTGTCACCACCAAGATGTGCAGAATGCAATACACATAGAACTTTCAGAAGACCTCACCAGGTAGGTGTGCTGTGCACCTAAGTGGCTGGTGAGATGCTAATCTTAAATCACATCTGGATTACAACAAAAGCAGCAAATATGCAATCAAACATGTCCACACACACATTTTAACAATGGAGTAAGTGAAATTCCTACTGCCATCCATCCATCCATCCAGCAACCTCGCAATTTGTCTATAATTAATAAACTAGCAAGGCAAATTCAAGTAGAATTTGTATTGACTTTCAGACAGATTGCTTGGGTTGCAGACTTCACAAAGCCCTGCTCAGGAGTTCATCAGTGAATCATAACAATATGGATGTAACAGAGAGAGATAACGATGAGAGGAGAATGACGAGCAGAGCAATCAATCTTCTGAACTTTGACCACAATGGGCGACGCTCCAAATGTACATTTTTTTGGAAGAATCATGTTTGCTTGTTGCTGTTATTTTTAATTTTTTTTTTTTTATTTTCGATATGTACATGGGCCACACGGTTGGTGTAGTGGGTAGCACTCTTGCCTTTGCACCAAGAAAACCCAGGTAATCTGGTTTCCTCCCACAGTCCAAAAACATGCGGATTTGGTGATTAGACAAATTGGACACTGAATTGACCGTGAGTGTGAGAGTGGATGGTTGTTTGTCTCTCTGTGTGGCCCTGTGATGGACCACACATTTTGACAATAACATCATCTTTCAGATTTTAGATAAAAGATAAGTCTAAAAATGTTGGTAACCACTGACACAGTACAGTTAACACCAATACATAGGCCGTGTATAATGTTTGACCTCTTCCTGCTTTGCTGTCGTTCACCAGCGGCTCCATGCTGAGCTTCTCTTCCCTGAAGCTGCTGTAAAAACCAGCCTGAACACATTTCTAACTGCTGCGTGGAGCTGTACTTAACAGAAAACACGGCCCAGTCCCTTGGGCGAGGTTTTTTTTTTGGGCGGTGGTGGTGGCAGGTTAGAGAAGCAAAGGGTGCTATGGTGTTTACTGTTTGCAGATGCCGACCCCGGCTGTGGGGAGACAAGATGAATTTGACAGCTAATGTAAAAATAACAGACAATCATAAATCAAGGAAGCCGGCGTCATGAGTCGATGATGAGAGTTAATCAATACAAGCCTGACTTTGCCATTGTGCGAAATGGCACTCCATTTATTACAGGGGGGACTTGGAGGAGAAACATTATTCATAATAGAGTATGCACATGCTGGTGGGAGAGAAGCGGAGCCAGCGTTGAAGGAGGGAGGGAGCTGCTTCGTCATTGCACTGCCGGCGCAAATAGGGCTTGCAATTAAAACGGGGGCTTAAAAATTATTTCACGTTTAATCAAAGCCATTTAGATTAAAACACAAAGCACTAAAGTACAACTCCATGTCGTTCTTCTTTAAAACGACACAGTATACAGGGTTTTTGTAGGTTAATCTGGCCCAATGTTATTATTGCCATAATGTCTCATTGACAAATATATAAGCAAACTTTGTCCACTATGTCACTGACGAGCACGAGTCAAAAAAAAGATATCTATTTCTTAACTGAAAGATCCTTTCTCTCCCAGTGTTTAAATCCTGGTAACATGACATGCCGTGGTAGAAGTATTTCCACAGCCACACTGATAACACACACTTTTGTATTTGAATACACCGATCGATGAGTCAAATTAGAAACCAATTTTTTTTTCTGCTCTGAAAATCACAAACATTCTGGTAGATTCTGGTAAATGTCCTGTTTGCACATACTGTGTAATTTGTTTTGTTACTTTGTTATTCTGAATTTTGTATCCGAGACACTCGTCGTTTATAATAGTTGAGAGTTTTTTGTTTGTTTTTCTTTTTAAAAGAAAAGTAAAAACTCTTTTGTGTTCAGTTTTAATCACAAAGCAGAAAAAGACAGCAGCATTCCTCTAACTCTATCCCTGATTGATCCAACGCAAATTCTAACAAACCTGTCATCCCACAGAGTTCCTTTTCAACTGTATCTTAGTTCACTCGTCATTCTATTGTATTATGTTTGTGTGTTTTATTTGTACCCGTTTGTTTTGCAGTGTTCTTTATCATGTGAGTTTTATTTTTAGGGGTTGGATGCTGAGAATGATGATGGAAGAGGGGAGAGAAGAAAGAAACCAAAAACTTTGATCAAGTTTTTATAAAAAATAAAATCATCGGTCACAAAAGAAAGTAATAGTAACTTGAGCATGTATGTTCCATGATCTGTTTATAACACCACGACATACTATACACATGTCAATGCGAGGAATCATCAAAAACGAGTCTGTCTTCTGTAATCAGCCCCATCAACCCCCACACTGACTTAGGATGGGAGGAGAGGTATTGCTCCTTTTTGGAGTGTTGAGGCAGATGTAGAGGTATAGGAACAAGAGATTACAGACAGCTCCCTGGCACACAGGCTGATTTGAGTGGCTGTGGCTGGCCTCCTCTGGGGAAATCGGGCCTTAGGAGTGGGGCTTTCTGATTTACTCCAGGCCCTGGCATGTCTCGCTGATGAGCTCCAGGCAGTCCGAGCCCCATGTGGGGATTGGCTCCGACCAATATGTTCCCTTCCACTCAAAAGGACAGGGCTAATGTGCTAGAACCCAGGCCTGACGCCCCCCTTGGCACCCCTCAGCAAAACCCCCTTCCACCTTCATTTAAGACTCTCTCTATCTTGCCGGACTGTCCCGCTCTCCGATTGCTTCTTCTTCTCCATATCGGAGCCTCTCTATCTGTCTCTCATATCAGGAGCTCTTTTGCCATCTTCTCCTTCTCTCGCCTTCGCCTCGCTCTCTCATCCCTCTCCGCTGCTGCTTCCTGGTGCTGCAGTCATTTTTTTCCCCACCTGAGGCTCATTCCTTGGTCTAGGGGAATGTATGGCTTTATTTGTATGGCACCGACATTTTATTGGATTCCTATTGCTTTGGAAGAGAGGTACCACATTTCAAATTCATCAAGGGCCAATTTAATTCAAAATTCATGAAGTGGGCATCCGTCAAGGTGCCGCCTCCAATGCGCTTTGTGTGGTCTCAGGTTGCCGCCTGTATGCATACGAGACCATCAGTAACTCCAGTCCCATTTCTGCCTCTGATTAGAAAATACTCAGTGGTTTCCTTTGGCTCAATACTGTATTTCAACAAAAAGGCCTCATTGCTTCTCTCCGTTTGGCCACGGAACATCATCACACGTGCCCGACAGACCAGTATCTGAGATTTCTCATGCTGTCACATTTTCATCCTGCCATCAGTAAAGCTGTGCATTTCACTTTCATTCCTCTCGGCAAAGTGCTGCTTTTAGCACATTCTTGTGTGTGTGTGTCTGAAAAAAAAACAATATATGCTCCACTCTGATTCCCATTGCGCGATAATGCACGACTGTGTTAATAAAAGGCCAAGTGTCTGAGATGCAGATGCAGGTCATTTCTGTGTGTGAGTATATCTCCACACTACCATTGGAAACAGCCCGTTTTGCAAGGTTGTGAAAACTGACTTGGGCAATTTATGGACCCCCATAGGATTCCCTGTGCCGTTTTTTAAGCAAGCTAATGTTTTGAGGTTTTAATATTCACTAAGAGTTCCTGGAGGCTGCTACTGCTTCAAAGTTTGACTTACACAGAGCTGGCATTTAAGCGTCCACTATGACACGTATAACACAGCAGGGGGATGTGATGAAGGTAGAAGGCTTTGCATGGGAAATGTGTGGCATTACACGAACAACAGGTTTAGTCTGTTAACTGTACAGCTTAAGTACTTGTATCTGTTACCTCACGAGGACATTTTCTGGCATAAACACTGACCTTGCTGACTGTGCCACATGCATGAAGAACCAGTATGGAACAGACAGGCACACTCTTACGAAACAACGTGGCAGCCAGCAGAGACACAAGGAAAACCATATTTTAGCTAGACAAAAAAAAAAAAAGGCTCACCTTCATAGCAAATTCATAGCAGCTTAAAGGTTTGGTGTTTTATATTTAGGAACATTTATTGCCTCACATATTCAGGGAGTCCTCTCAAATCAGCACAAACCTTTTCTTTCTCTCTTTCTTTTGCCTTGTGAAAGCTTTAAGAGCACAAACAACACTTTGACCAAAGGTTAAGGTCACAATGGCCCTGAAACCCTGTTTTTGGCCCTTTGAACATTTAATTGTTCAAAAGTCACAATGGATATGTTCTGTGAGGGCAATTAAAAATAAAGAAAAACTTTAACTGTTGGGGATAACTTAAACCCTTTTACACACAAATTTGCATTACAGTAATTACAGAACGGTTTGTGCCATCGAAAAAACTACAACTGTTTCTGAAAGCTGAGAAGTCAAAGCCAACCTGTGGTTATTATTATTAATTTCACTCGCGCTGAGAGAGTTGGAAAACGCCTGTACACAGTTTCCATTTTTTGGCCTGTTTTTGGACAGTGGGACACAAACTCAAATGTTACTTTAAATATGTTTGTACTGTTCATGTACAGCTTTAAATAAACCTTTTTGTTTTTCTTCATTTTAAATTGTTAATACACTATTTTCTCAGCATTGTGAAATGTTACTTTACTGCAGCTTTTTGGTATTTTATTTGAACTCATTTTAAAAATGTATCTACTAACAACTTTACTTCTTAATTGCCATTTTTATCTGGCAAACGAACAAACAAACAAACAAATCAAAGCGTGTTTTCTGATTGGTGAATGAGCCAGCTGTCTTACGTATCATTTTAATTTAGTTACGTCATTGTTTCACGCTTTTATTTTCAGGCTTACTGAGCAAGTGTGCTCCTGAAATGCTCAGGTTTACCGTTTTTTTTTTTTGTTGGACAAGGATTGAGGAGCTTATACCGCTCACCTCTCCTCCAGCAATTTCTATCAACGGTCCAAGTCCTCATCCCAAACACCTCCTCTCATTCTGACCTTTGAAGACCATGCTGAAAATTTCACACCATCTCCCTGCACAGCAGTGGTTGCACCAGCACTGCGAGCCAATATGTTGCCATAATTGGGCCTGTAGTGGGGGCAGAGTCCAAGGCAATTAATCCTTTCCTCCTGTTGTTTGTACCCTGGTTGGCAGTGACAGGGTGCAGCATAATTGGACAGGAGCACACTTGTCCCCTCCGTTTTACATTAATATCCCTTCAACTCCAGACTCTAATGCTGGACAGGTTGAGAATCCCACTTCTGCCACCAATATCCAGTCAGTCTCTCCTTCCTTCTCTCCCACTCCCACCTGTCAGCCGCCCACCTGGACTCCATCACCATAGTGGATTAATCTATGGTCCAGACCGTGTGTGCGTGCATGGACTTGGATTTGAAGCTTCTGAGGAGTCCCAAAAGAAGGATGCCAATTATATTATATTATTATTAATCGTATTTAAGAAGTGTTCAACAAATTAACAGTATGCCATGTATGTGGGACATTGTTTTTTTTTGCCTAGATAAATGATAAATAGTGTACGTATAAATGTTAAATACTATAATCCTCACATTAATATGGGATCAGTCTATCACACTCTATACCAACTTTTATTCAAAATGATTCAAATATGGTTTAAATACCTATTACCCAGCTGATTTTGTTCTCTATGTATTCACTTTAAACTTTCAATGAATAATTTCAGTGAACACATTATGGTCTGTCGTAATGGTTTGCTGAAAACTAAAAACTCAAAAAATACGTTTATTTTATGGATTATAATTTCATTGAAACATATAATACTGGAATCATTGCCGAGCTTCTATTTGATTTTGAGTGTAATTGCTATTTTTAAACTGGACTTAAATGATTTTATGACGTCTTAAGTGTACGTGTGTTTCTCAAAAAAGAGATTTGGCAACAATAGAACAAGGTAGTAGTTTATACATTGAGCTGAGAGAGACCCTCCAATTTTACTTCTAGGAAAATGTCCCATCAGACTGGACCTGTAAGTAATGATAAATGAACTGCATTTTATTATCATGAAGATGTATCATTTTTGTCATAAAGGGGGTCTCCTTTTGTTTTGCCTACTTATTTCTGACCAGGCATTCACAGGCCACATTATATACTGTACTTTTTTTTTTTTTGAAAAGGTTCACAAAATATTTCAAAGTTCCTTAGAAATCTGTATAAAGGCTCAGGGGCTCCATGTTTCTGACACCAGGATTTAGTTACACACGTAAAACAAAACAGCAGAAAAAAAACTCTTTGCCAAAAATAGCTGTGCTCCAACTACACAGTATTTCACGCGCACAGAAGAAAAGGTTTTTGGTTTTTTTTGAAGGATAGATTTGTATAGCGCAATTGTTTTTTCTCTCCTCTCAAGGCTCCCCGGATTTATTTTGTGACACGTTATTGGAGAGGGGGCAGGGAATCACTGACTTACATGACTTATCACATGACTTCAGTTATCCATCGTATTAAGAGGGCATTATGTCTCTCTCATTCTGTACTTATACTTCCTTTAACCTCGAACCTTTTGAATGGCATCATCTTCTTCCTCCCCTCCCTCTAATCCCCAAAATTCTCCTATTATTTTTCCCTCTTGAACATCGAACTACCCTCCCCCCACCACCCCCACCCCGTCTCTCTTTCCTCCTCCTTTTCTAGGCCATTTCTAATCTCTTCGAGCGACTCTTCAAAGCCTAGGTGTGCTTCAAAAAACAAATCAATAGAAGTATAATAACACTGTGCATGCTTTGTAATTTTTATATCATTAGGTTTTTTTTTCCTTTTTTTTTCTTTCCCGTTTATTCCCCCCCCCTCGTCGTGCTCACTTCTCATGCACCGAGACTGAGGGAGGGAGGACGGGGGCGGGGGCACGTACAGTTGAGTGCCCTCGTAAACTTTATTTAGTATTCTATGAATTTCAGATCAGTTATGTTTCATAATGACACAGCAATGCGGACAGGCGGTGGAGGGAGGAGGTGCGGCGGGCAGCGTTGGGGTGGAGACGGGAGCAGGTGGAGAGGAGACAGGGAAGGCAAAAGGGAGAAAAAGGAAAAATCAATACGACTAGCACACTTTTTTTCCCTGGTATGGCAAAGAGAGGGGATCTATTGTGGGGGAATGATGATTTATGTCAGGGGTGGAAGGGCCGTCAGGGTGCGTCGTGGACGAAGGTGTGCGCCAATAATGATTAATGCCCCACCCCTCCTATCCTGGAGACAACCCAGCCAGCACACTCTCAGTCTACCCCCACACACCTCCCCTCTCTCTCCTTCACCACCTCCTCTTCTCCTCTTTGAAACTTTACCTCCCTTTCCACAGTACAGTGCCAACCCCCTAACCACATCTGCTTTTAAACGGACGCTGCACAACACCGAGTAAAAGCCTCAACCATCTCTGATGGTAACTTTGTGTGGCACACGTTGTTGTGCTGTGTGAGTATTTGCAGTGAAATGAATACGCAAAAATCCAGCACTGCACTAGATTTACTCATTTCTCCCATTCAAATACTGGACTGAAACCAAAAGCCATTTTGGCAGGTTAGTGCATAAATAATGGCTGCTCCATGGTTTTACTGGCCAGCTGACTTGTGGAAAATTGAAACAGCTCGAGGCGTCAGGATTTGACTTCAAAGTTTCATTACTTACATTTTGTTCTGAGAACAGTTTGAACTTCCTACTACTGGGCCTGCAAGTTCATCTAAGAGTGGGTTCACACTGGATGCTTGTGTGCAAAAGTAGACAATGAAAAGTGTCTGTCTCATTGTCATTGTCACTCATAGTCATTTCAAAGTAAAAGCACTGCACTGTTTCAGTTCCCTGAGGCTGTATTGTGAAATACTCGCAGGGAGGAACGATGCACCGCTGCAGAGTTCAGCGATGCAGTCGTCGCACACTGCACACTCATCCATGCATTGTGTTACACGCTACAGCTTTAAAATAAAGATTGTTTGTTCGCCACCATGTTTCTACAGAAGCCTGAGCGGACAAACCAGCCACAGGTTTCACATTTCAAAGCAAAACCCTTACTACACAAATGAAGAATGACCTGAAGGCCACCACAGTTCCCTAAGGTAATTAGGAAAGGGAATGTTAGAAGACTCTACTTTTGTTACAATCTGCAGTCTCACATTATGTTAGCACCAGTTTAGGTAACAGCGTTTTTTTTTTCAGTAACGGGTTAATCTAACTAATTACTTTTCCCGTCGTTACAACGCCGTTAACGCTACTGGACGTAAAATGCGGTGCGTTACTATGCATTGATTGAATAAACTGTGTAATCCCAACGCACCCCTGGCTCACAGCTAGTGAGGAGGCGGGTTAATAACGAGGTAAGCGATTCCAGCATACACAGACACACACACACACACACACAACAGCTAAACAGAGAATCGATGAAGCAGCAGAGATGGCGAGTCAGGACTCCGACGTAAAGTTGGCATTTTCATTGTGATCAAAGGCAAGAACGTACATGTTATGTGTACACTACATTATAAAAACGTTGTCGACATCCGTTGTAAGCAATTCTAATTTAATGAAGCATCTCACAATGGCACACGCATCTACAAAGTTAGTTGCCAAAAACACCGATTATTGAGAGTTTGATTTATTTAATTGAGAATAAGACCACAGAGCTAAACACACGTTTTTGTTGTTTAAAAGTTTACTTTCGTTGTCTCAGGTTGAGAGAGTTTGATTTCATTTGCTAGAGTTAAATATGGCACTTTAATATGGTGTAACTGTTTACTTTTCTTACAAAGATAATACTTGAAGTGCAGGATAAACATCTTGCCGTCTGTCGACGTGCAATAAATATAGAAAGTTACGTACAAACATCTGTCTGTTCCACTCATTTCAACTGACTTGTGAAAACTACACAAAAAAATCCAAATTCTTTGACATATAGCAACTTTTTTTTTTTTAACAGTAACGCAAATAGTTACTTTCCCTGGTAACGAGTTACTTTTATTATAGAGTAATTCAGTTACTAACTCCGTTACTTTTCGGAACAAGTAGTGAGTAACTATAACTAATTACTTTTTTAAAGTAACGTTCCCAACACTGGTTAGCACAGGCACTAACAATGGTCACAGGGATATAGTGCAGCTAATAATAAAAACTACTTTGGACTTTTGATCATGGATTGAATCCCGGGTTCCGCTGAGGGCCTTTCTGTGTGACTCTAGGTGTGAACGTGAGAGTGAATGGTTATTTGTTTGTGTTTGGAGGACAAAAGCAGTATAGAAAATGAGTGAGAATTAACATTATCCATAACAGAGCACCACTGTCCAGAAGAAGAAAGCAGAATTGCAGTGATGGGTAAATCACTGTTGTGAAAATCCTCCTCTCATTGTCAGTTTTACCACAACATGGACATGTTTTTGCACAAAGCTCAAAGCTTTCCTCTCATGACTGAATATGTATGAGTAGGAGAAGTGCAGTTTGTCTGCATGTCTGGGCTTCTGTAGCAGGCAGTCTGCGGTTTGTTCTTACCAGACGAGCTATCATTTTTTTAAAACTTTATTATGGAGAAGATGATGAAAAACTATTTTAAGTTTTAAAAAAATTCGCCATTCCGCACCATCCCAACTTTTTAGGCATGTTTTTTTTTCAATCCCTGAAAATCATCTTGTATTTTATATGCTATACTTTATCCCGTCAGGCAAGGAGTTTATGTTTTTGGCCACATGTGTCTAGAGCAACAAAATCATCATTTTCTGGTAATGTCAGTTGTGGTCCAAAGAGATCAGATTTATGCAGTGATCCTGATATGTAGTGAGGTTTGAGTGCTTTGTCTAGTTTACTATGAATGTAACTTCCTATTTGTACTTCCTATTTGGCTTGTACTTTTTATTTGTACTTTCAAAATCACATTGTCTCCTTTGAACACTATAAACAAATTATGATCCTACTGTAAATGCAGTATAATGTTAAATATTGACATGTGGATAATGTATGGCCGTTGTTCATCCATCTGGGCGGCAGACATAGTTTTATTGCCAAATTTGCATTTGTATTTAATCAAAAAAAATGCACTTACTTTGACATATACATAAATAAAAAGCATCAGTGCGGCACTTGATCAATGTTAATTAATTGTCCAGCTCTATGTTGGTCACTTCTCAGTTCCTTTGCAGGTAATGTACTGTACTAAATTCCCATTGACACACTGCCGTGATGAGGTAGTCCTTGATTTGCAGAACGTGTTGTTGTCAGTCTTCCAATTACTCTCCTCTCACCTGCCCTCTCGCTCTCTCACTCCTGCCTCCTTCCATCAGTCCTCCTCCTGTCTGCATGCGGCTCTATGTATGTCACGGGGTGATGGATCTCTGGCTCGCCAACTGTGTGGCTGCAGGACAGGGGCGGTCACTTTTAAGCCCAGCATCAGCACTTTGTCTCTGCCAGAGCTGTCAGTGCTCACCACTCGATACAAATAAAAAGAAGAGAGAGGCAAAGAAAGAAGGAGGTGGGAACGGTGGAGCGGGCTGAAGGTGAGATGGCCAGAGTGAGAGATGGCTGCCTGATGAAGGAAATGAATAGATAGAGGAGACTCAGCAGACAGGAGATAGAAAGAGAGATGAAGGAGAGGAGACAAAGTGCTTGTCTCTTCTGTCATGCCACAGCCCCGTGGACATCAGTATGTGTGTGTGTGTGTTTATATCTCTAAGCGCCAATGTTTTCACAGGAAAACAAGTGTGAAGATTATCCTCCAAAGGGAGGACATGTGTTTTTTTATTTGTGTTTTTTTATATATATATTTTTTTCCTGGTTTGAAATCACACAGCTCCACCTCCTTATAGTTGTTCATCTACCCCTGCCTCCATCAAGTATGTTAAAATGTGATATTTTGTGATTTCTGTGTTTGTAATTATTTGAAAAAAATCTATTTAAGTTAGTATAGTAATAGCTTAGCCGCTTTGTAAAGTGGTTAAATACTATTTGTCCTGTTGTCTGTCTTATGTGGGTGCACACAGTGCAATACATACTATGTGTCAGCACCTCATATGACCCCACTTCCAAAATAAATTGAACTGCTCTTTAAATTCTTGTGCCAATGTTGGTAGACTCATGTGCTCCTGTCACAACCTCCTGCTGCACCTGCACTGTCACATGTTCTATTCAGACTCAGTTCATGTGTGCATCCACAGCATTAATCTATGGACCAAGCCTGCCTTGTTGCAAGACTACACAGGATTATTATGATTCATTCACATGGAGCATGCAATGTTTTTGCATGCCGTTACTTGTGCCAGTAATGTGAGTAAACCAAGCTGCAACTGGTTGGCACTGATTTTTAACTCCAATTTTAAAGCCCCAAGAATTTCCATTTGTTTTCATTCAGAGGCGGCACCTGCATCCAGGCTCCTATTGGATGATATCAGCTGTCAATCACTCTGAAAGCTGCCTAAAGGGTCAGTGTTCTAGGGGATCATTTATAAAATTGAGTTCTATTAAAAATAATACCTCCTAGAGAAGATATTTACCAGTTTTATAAAACACATTTTTAAACAAATGTTCCCATAGACTTCCATTCAAAATGAGTTATTTTTGCAACTACTATGGTGGAGTCACCCCCCTAGGATATTAAATATATTTTAATTTCCTGGTTGGCTTCAGAAGAGACAAGGAAGTCTTCTATTAACTATTTTACATATGGTCTGTGAAGTAAACACAACAGGATACAGCTAACAACAGTATGACCAACAGCTTGAATCAAGTGACATGGACACATTTCAAATGTTTAGAATTTACTAGTTAGTACAACTTCCTCTTCTAATTTACTCTTGCTTGCTCAGAGTGCACATAGGAACAATATCTCAGCTTCAATTTGCTTTCACGTTAAAGCTTGAAGTCAAGTAGTTCAACTGGAGGGACTAAGACAAATCACACATTATTTGGCTCAACTGACGTGAAATTTGGGGCCAAAAATTCTGTCACATGGTGTCAATACACAATCAGTTTAGTTTTCCTATTTAAAAAATGCAGATTCAGTCGATATAGGATTTCCTTGTGTTCCTATCCCTGTCATTATCAACAGAAACTTAAACTGACAGTGAGCTTTTGGAGATAGGGAAAAAAAAAAACTGATACATGCCGGTCTTTTTTTTTTTTGATATCACCTTTGGTCCTTTTTAGAGAACAGCAGAGAGATTGGCTTCCTGCGAATGATACGGCACACCCAAGAGGCCATTCATACCCGCTACATATTCTCGCTTTGTGTTGGCTATTCAAGAGGAACCTCCATGTGAAAGGCAGCCTTCGGAACGGGACTTATTATTACCTGTGAAGCGAGGAGCGCCACTGTGAACTATTCTAATGCATGAATGGGACATTGGGGTTGGCCGGGAGGACAGAGGAGCTGAGAGGGGGAGGGATGGAGGCAGGGAGAAAGAAGGTGAGAGGGAGACTATTGTGTCCTCTGCCATCTTGGCGCACATCTCTGAAAAAAACAACCGGATGTGACTGTTTATATAGAAGGCCTCTGCGGTGGCCTGTTTAAACCTTTAGGGGGCATCCAAGGGTCTCCACTGTCTTTAAAACATTACACCTAACCATACAAAAGAGGGGCTCGCTTATACATGTAAACAAATGATGCTCGGCATCTAATTTGCACTGCACATGCAAGTTCAGATTTCATCAGTAAGAGTGAATGAGCAAGGGGGCATTGGATACAAAGGCTGAGGGGGGAAACAGAGGTGGGAGGAGGACTGAAAACCTCATTTCCACCCTCCACTGACTCCCTCTGCCTCGGTGTAAGAGATTACTCCACAGCACACCAACCAACGGTCTGATGTGAGTATGTACAAGTGTGTGTTTAGCAAGAGAGCAGTGTACTTGGCGTGGAGAGAGAGAGAGAGAGAGAGAGAGAGAGAGAAAGAGAGAGAGAGAGAGAGAGGAGGAGATGCAGGATTGAAAAGGAGCATAAAGCAGATAATAATGACAATACAAAAATGAAAACCATAGGGCTGGGTGTGACAAACTGTTAATACCTGTGTTATTATCATACTGTTTTGGTTTGCACTATTTGTACTATACTTTTGGCAACATTGTGTCATTATAATTTTAAAACTGAAGTTGTGATAGACGAATGACACCATGTCTCCACATGTCTCCAAGGTGATTCATGTCCATAATTTATACTTCACGCCCAGAGTTCAGTATTACATATTATGTTTCAGTACATATATTGATGTATGATTTTTTAACCATTTTTTTTACTATAGGAAGTCACATTGAAATGGGAATCTTCTTTATAAGTTCTAGATCGTTGCTTGCCTTTAAACTGTAGGAGGAAGATGGAGTACCTGCACAACACCACACAGAAAGACCTTCAGTCGAAACACCTGCTGGTGACAAGGTGTATAGGTATCAATTTACAGTAAGATCTAAGCTGGATTCCAACCTGGAGGCCTTCCCGCTGTGAGGCAGCAATGCTAAACTCTTACACCTGAGACCAGAGCAGTGACAGCTATCAGAGTATAGAGCTATATAGAGAGGATTTCAGCAACTTGTATTAATGTTTTCAGCCTCAAAAATCATAATTGAACTTGTTTTTAATGATATTCTTCTTATTGTCCATTCACTATTGTCTGAGTTTATGGCTGTGTAATTTGGTTTATCAGTTAAAGGCTGCGTTTGTGTGTGTATCTGTGTCATTACCTCGTTTATGAAACCCTAAAGTTTCAGAACAAACAGTTCAGCCACTGCTGAGAAAAGAGTGTTCTATTGTTTTCCTGGGCTCTGCGAAGCGGATCGGCACTTCCGTAATTTGATGTCGTCATCAGAAATCCTCACCACTCCTCTCACCATCGTAGCGCCTCCTGTTGCGGGCACTAGTCCGGGCACATCCGGTTGCGTACATTCCACCGGATGTTGTTGAATGTACGCAGAGCATCCACCGTGCCAGAGGGGGAGCTGTGTATCTGAGAGCTGGCCTAACAATTACGTCACTTCCAGGTACCTGGCCAATCACAGGACAGTGGGAAAGCTCTCGTTGGCTGGCCAATCACAACACAGTCCACATTCTGAGGGTGTGGTTTTGGTCTGAAACAGCGCGGCTGACGAGAGCGTTAGTGAGGCGATATTCTGATCGGCTCGTTTGCAGCGATTAGGAGGTTTTTAACCATGAAAACAAGTTAATATATGTAAGTAGACCTCCATAACTAACATATATGTGTGATACAAGCATTCTATGTCACCTTTAACAAATGAAATCCATTCCCTGAAGTTAGAAAAAAAAAAGAGGAAGCAGTTTGTTTTCGTAGATGCTAAAGCACATTTCCACAATTATTTCCACATATATGCCATTGCGCCCAATCCTAATCTCAACAAATTCCACCCTTGCTCTCTCAGCTGCCCAGTCATGCAACTCCCTGACCCTTACCCAGTACAATCCACCTGCAGGGACTGAAGAAATTGAGCTGGCTACAGACACAGTGGGTTCCACCACTCCTGCATTGGGCCTGGATGCCGCATCACTGCAGTCACTCCAGCACTGCTACAGGATCCAGGTGTTTGCACCACAGACTGCACATGGAAACTGATTTGAAAAGTGAAGCCCCAGAATTGGGACTGAAATAGCAGTTAGCCACGAGGATGCCACTCCGGTAGAAGCCTTGGGGAAAATGAGCCTACTACTCACTTTATTTATCACATCAGTAAACACTTTCCTGATGAGTTAATGGTCTCAATCACAGGTTTCAGGTCTTCTACAGTAGAACGTGATGTGAGTTTTGTAAATTATGTTCCCATTTTGAATATATCTGCAATGACACTAGCTTGCTCCCACCAACTTTTTTTTTTAATTTTTAAAACATATGTCTGATTAACTCCGGGTTCTTCAGCTTCCTCCCACAGTCCAAAAACATGCAACATGGGGATTAGGTAAATTGGACACTAAAAAATTTACCATAGGTGTGATTGTGAGAGCAGTTGTTTTTTTGTCTCTATTTGGCCCTGTGATGGACTGACAAACTGTCCAGGGTCTACCCTGTCTATTGCCCTATGTCAGCTGAAATTGGCACAACTCCCCCCATGACCCTCACGTGTAGGATAAAGCGGAAGATGAATGGATGGATTTCTGATTAAAGAAAATGTGACATTTAGCAAATTTCCATCAACTATGCACTTGATCTACATAATGCTGGTGCTCAATGAGAGCTAAAACTGTTGCTATAGTGACTAGATGCCAACCACTATATACCTGAGCACAGGCGATTTTGACAGCTTTTTCAGTAACGAAATTTGAAGTTCATGCCATTATCCTGTGTTTCCATCCATAATGTATATATTAATGAAATTCTAATAGTTCATAAATATAGCTGGAAACTTGTACTATAGTTTATCACTTTATAGGTGAGACTGTCACAGAGGTGTGTGTGTGCTCACACACATTCTATAAACATGTACACAATTATACTTTTGATCACTTGTTGAGGCCCAGCCTTGCGCCTTAGCCTTGGAGCTGGAGCCTTGGAGCTGGAATCCAGCCTGCCAATCAATAGCAAATCAGCCCACAGGAGAGGGGACAGAGGAAGAATAGAAAAGAACAACAAAGGCGTGTCCTGCTCTCTCCATTTCACCCAGCTGCATCTTTCTCCTCTCACCTTGCTCGATCGACCCCTGGCCGAGTGCAGGCTAAATAAACTCTCTGAATGATCCTGTGTAAACACAAAGCTACTTGCTATTCTCCATCTTTTGACTGTGTGTGAGTGTGTTTGTAGTCCTCTGCCCTTCAACCATTTTTAACCAACACGACCCACCCAGAAGTCTTATTAAAATCACAATGCGAGCTCATGCCTCATTTTGCTCCACACAGTCCCAGAAACTGTGATATACTGTATTTTCCTGTATTTTCCAATCTGCATTCAGTAGATTGCATGAATTTCGAGAGCTATTTACAGTCATCCCTTTTGAATTCAACAGCACTTTACAAGCACATACCTTCTAGTATTGTGTGCCGCGGCAGCTGAGCAAGGACATAATTTGATGTCACTTAATATCACCATGCTCTTTAGCAATGTATTCTCCATGAGCAAGGAAATGAATGTACAATGGGAAAAAAATAAATAAAGTTTTAACAATACGAACAACAATCCTGCTCAGTTAAATCATACAAAAGGCACAATCGAGTGTTCACAGTGTGTGACCCTAATAAATGTTGTCTTGCAGCTGAATGAATGGGCAATGATAATTAAATAGTGAAGGGTTAAGTGGGGTAAACAAGGACAGATTCACATTCCATGCAAATGGACAAGATGGTTCATGGGTCAAATATGCAGCTAAAGTCAAGCAAACATTCTTCTTAAAGCATGTGTCATTGAGAGAAAGTACTCAAAGAGTGCTAACCTCAGCCATGGCCACTCAGTTACAGTGTCAATACACTCCTCCATCTATAGCAAGAAAAAAAAAAAACTGGACCTGGTTTTGGATCACCAAAATAAAAAAAAATATAACAATGACCTCATTGGATCATAATGTACAGTGTAGCTCCAGAAAATGAGTTAGGCTGCTCACAAAGAGACAGACACAGCAAAAAACATTTGGTGGAGGTAATAAGTTGATAATTATGTTTCATTGTAACATGAGTTCTCGTGGATATAGTAATCGTCAGATAATGAGGGAGTCAGGCAATGCAGTATCAAGTGCATTTTGAGAGTGGGGGTAGATCGTTCAACATAATAATGATAATAATAATAATAATAATAATGATGATGATAATAATAATAATAATAATAATAATAATAACAACAATATTAAGGCCTTCACACAAGGATTGAAATGGACCACTGTTGATAATGATGTGGCATTTCTGTGATAGCGATAGCTCGATGACATGGGGACAGCATTAGCAGTCATGATTTATCTTTGTTGTGCATGCATATAACTCAGGGGTGTCAAACTCATTTTAGTTTGGGGCCACATACGGCACAATTTCATCTCAAGTGGGCCGAACCAGTAAAATAACAGCATAATAACGTATAAAAAAACAAGAACTCCTAATGTTTCCCTTTGTTGTGCAAAACATATTATGAACAACCTGACATTTCCTTAGAAAAACAAGTGCAATTTATTGAATATTATGTTTAATTTACCATTTACACGGTGGATGTATCTGATTCTGAGACTGAAACTTATAGCATTTCACATTATGTTTAGATCTAATTGTAATGTACATTTTCACAAGTTCATCTTGCGACCCTCTGGTGGGCCGGTTCTGGCCCATGAGCCTTACACTTGACACCCCTGATGTAACTGCTACAACTAGTCATTCTCAAGTATTGTATATTGGACCTTAAACATTTGCTTTTATGTGAACTGAAATCAAGTATTTAAGTTGCCTAACCTAACCTAACCCTCCCTCTGGAGGGTAAGGTTAATGACTGATATTGCAGCCGTTGGTTTCTACCAATACAAATATCAGTCCAATACAGTCTTTTTACAAAATAAATCTTGACAGTACAGTAAAAAAGAAGTCTTGCAATCGTCTTCCCACCAAAAGACTGACATACAGAGAAGAACAACCATTTACACTCAATTTATAGGTTCCAATTAGCCTAATCTCCAATTTTTGCATGTGTTTGGACTGTGGGAGTAAGTTGGAGTACCCAGAGAGAACCCATTCAACCGGGATCTGAACCGCTGACTTCCTTGCAGTGAGGTAACAGTGCTAGCCACTGCACCACCGTGTAGCTGCACTACATGCGCAGAGAAATCAGCACCTTTTCCTTGTCTTTTTTTATTTCTAGACCTGCCATGAATCAGTTCAGAATGACCATAAAAAAAGAACAATCTAACCAGGCACCATCCAGTAGATCCTGCTCAGACATGGAAAGATGGGTTTGAAAAGAAACCCTCATCCCAGAGAAGCTGAAAATATATTGATGAGCCACACCATCAATGCAGCTACAGTCCCCCTTTACTTCACACATCATAAGAATGAAGTACACTCGGCAGCTAAATTTAGAGGTGAGCATCAGCGGCTGAGCCTCGGGGGCTCTGGACAGCTCTTTATGATCATTTGACCTAATTTTATGGATCCAGTATTAGTGGAATTACAAGCAAAGACACCCTAGAAAGGACTGGATGGGGGAGTGGGGCTGAGAGGAAGGGTAAAAGGATTTATTCTCTACATGTACACACATATATTTGTGTGTGTGTGAGCGCAAACGCCCTCACCGCTGTGGCAGCTTCGACTGTGCGGGAGAAACTGGAGCGGATCCCAGTGGTGAGACTATTAGAGCCTGTGAATTATAAAACTATTAACCAGAATGTAGCTCCCAATTAAAAGATGATTCAATATCAAGATCTGATGGCTGAATTTTGATTAAGCCGAGACCCCATTAGGAGCAAAGGGAGATGGACGGCGGTCTGCTACTGGGCCTCCACTTAAGAGGCAGTGGTCTAATTCAGATTTGTCTCTTTTTGGGCAAATTAAGGTTAATTACTTTAAATAACATGGCTGGGAGCGAATGGAGGAAAAGATGTGTTTTAATTCTCTGGACAGTCATCGGGCAGGTGGAGAAGGTGGACCTGCTTGTCTGCTGGAGGATATTGTCAGGCAGGGGTGAATGGGCACACACACACACACACACACACACTTTACAATGCTTATAAAGACCATCCATTGACTGTGATCATTCCTTAAATCCTTAAACTTACTTTAAATGAATCTTTATTCTAATCTCAACCCTTAACCTTAGCCATTAACTCACTTTAACCACAGTATCCTTTCTTAACACAAGAATTATCCTGATCTTAATTCTTCATCCAAGCTCTAATCCCAAAGAAGGATTTGATTTGTGGTGTAACAAGATTAATCCAAAGAGCAGCCCTTTAATGGCACTAAAAATAGAATAAGAGTTTTTCCTGATCATGGCGTTAGTAGGGATTGCCAAAGTTTTCCCTCAAAGGTCTGTATCTGCTTTTTACTAAAGGTCAAAGGTTCAGGACAATAAATGAAATAGAGGAAATAATTAAATGAATTAAAAAAAAAGCAGTGTAGAATAATGAGTTTATCACATTCTTTGTAAGTTGTGCACCAACATAGGTGCATATCTGGATTTTCTTTCTTGAGCACAAATTTACAGAACAAGTATTTTTTATGACATTGATATATATTATATAATTTATTAATCATACGGTATGTAACTGATGAAATCAATACTACAAATGGTCATGGGTCCAGGGAGGCTTTCTTTTTCTAGCGTTTTACTTAAGTTTTATGAGTTCATGTTTTAAATAACATTAAGAAAATGAAATTGTCCTTTTAAAAAGCATTAATCTCTAGTTAACCTATTCTAAATCATTTTTGCACAGCTTCACACGTTAAAAAGTGTGAGAAACACTGGCACCCTTGCAGGAAGCATTTTTCCAAACTTCATCATCACACACTCACCTCGTACAAGACAAGTCGACCTGCGCACTCACTGAATCGAACGACAGACACACAAACAGGGTGTGAACTACAAACATTTGCAGCGTCAGAGGACAATCGAGTGTATGTTTGTTTCTCACTTCTTTCCTGCTCCATCTGCCACTGGTGCTGTAACCGGTGCTGCATGTTATCGATTAGTCAAACAGAGCTGAGTGGGACACACAAACACACCCACACACACACACACACACGTATACATCACACATACTCATACATACAGATGGAGGTAGTGCTTTAAAGCTAGTCTGTGTACACAGTAACACAATTATGTGGCAGCGGAACGTGGTACAATGTGGGTGCTTCACGGAAAAAAAAAAGAAGAGTCTTGAAAAACATTTCTGCAATAATATAATGTCAGCAAAGTGTCTTTTAAAAGGGGGACATTTTTTTCTTATTATTCAGAAACTGTCTTACAAATACTGATGTGTCTCCACTGGTGGGCACTGCATTTATTTAACTGTTGTACTTTGGTGGAATTTTCTGGTACTTGTGTTTTAAATTTGTTTTCAATATATTTCCATTTTATTGTGCTTTATGCTCCCGCTCTAAAACATTTGGGAAACATAGTTTAAGTTTGCAACTGGGAACACACGTTATAAAACATGAGATCAGCCTTCAGTATAACACAAGATTAAGTACAATAATGAATCACTTGTTATATAACAAACTCCTTTAGCTGTTTTTTCTTTCCATCCCATTCATTTGTATTGTGATACAACAAACGAATGGAGGAATTGCACACACATTTATTTACTTAGTTAGTTATTTATGTTTCGCAATAAATTATTGTTCTTGTTTGGTCTTTTCACTCATGGATCAAAATTTAACTTAATTTAACTAAATGAATATGTCCTCCATTAAAGAATGAATGATATTTAATGATGTTAGTTACACCGATGCAGAAAACTGAGTATAGTGTCCGTTGGCTCAGTTCTTTAACCCACCAAGTGCATTCCAATCCAACTTTATTTACACAGTTTCAGTTTGTTAAATTGCCATAATTACTGGGTTGTTTTTTTACACGTTTGTTTATCTTTGTCGTGGTTCGTTTTCACTCTGCTTTCATGACCCTTGCTTGCTCTCTTTGTTCAGGAGGCCACTCGCAGTGTTAAACACCTTCTGAAGGACACACATAGATCCACATTTCTTCTTTAATAGCAGAAACAGAACAGACGCAGACTCTCTTTGTACAAGGCAGCTGGACTATTGACATGACACTTCCCATATACAGTCCTGTTCAATCTTTTGACAGTGCAAGATATTTGCTTTGTCCTAACTGACGTATGGATGGAACATGGATGTTATTTTTAAAGATGACAAAAAATACATATATTATTTGTCTCTGTCCAGGTCCTGAACCCATTTTTATGCCCATTCAATTTCCTATGTTTTTATTGCATCATTTATTTTTTTGTCCATGAAAAAAAAAACATTAAAGGAAAATCCAAACAGTAAGGTATGTGATTTTCTGAGCATAGTGTCTGTCTGGGTCTCACTAAACCAGATCTATGGCAGTGTAGCACAAGAGGACTTCTACAGGCTTGGCAACTGAAAAAAAAAATAAAAATAAAAATATATATATATATACAGTATATATATTGATAATATTGTATAATACATGCACAAAATAATTTGAAACTGTGGATTTCAGATGAAGTCAAAGGGCTGTTTTATTACAAGTGCCAATCTACATTCACTACTAATGTAATTAATATAAAGTTTCCAAAAAATGAGGCAAGCTCTAGGTTTTTCAGAACTAGTGCGTTAAAAGCTGTGGGTGCATGGGAGCTACACACACACACACACACACACACACATCTCCACTACTCCTGTGTCTGGCACTATCCCATCATTCTTATGTGTTACTTTTCAATTTATAGCAGAGGAGCAGGGTCTGGTCCCTGCCAGCCCTTTATAAGGGAGATGAAGAGCAGGAGTGAGAGGACGACAGGATGGGAGGGTGAGCTGTATAATTGACACTGACAGAGAGCAGTCAGCCTTGATTAGTTCAGCCTTGGTAAGCAGTTCATTAGCAACCTGGGCTGAAGGGGAATGGTAGGAGAGAGGAAAACAGACTGAGGGAAATACGGCATGTGCAGAAACATTAAAATCACTGTATCTGCACGTTGGCTGATAATTAAAGCTGTACCAGCTGCACTCTGGCACATTTGGCGACCCCAAGTGGTGGCAAAGAGGATGCTGCTATTTGTTTACAGTAAAGTTTTTTTAAAGAGTCAAATAATCATGTTTTAAATAGGGTTAGGGTTGAAATAAAGGCTATATTTTATATATGAAAATTGCCCATTATGTTGCCCTCTGTTTCACTTTAAGTAAATCTTATTTGTATACAGCACGCATGATCTTAAGCCACATACATAGTGAGATCAAGACAATACAGTATCAATCTACACAATGAGCAACCATGACTTATATTTGGTCTTTATCTGCGTCAAGATATGACAAGAACAATCTGCTTCGTCTGAAGAGAGATGGAGATAAAGTAGATGGTGCAATCATGGTATACTAATAATACAATACAACAATTATTAGTGGTTTCAATCCAGATAGACCTGCAGGGAATCTTTCGACTTCAAACTGTTTCCAACCCTTGCAATGATACACAATTCATGGTTTGTAGTTTCAACAAAATGTCTGATCTAGGCCTGTGAGTGAGTATCTCAAAAAAGTTAATCTCACATGAACTTTCCCCAAAAAAACAACAGTTAAGGAGCCATTTTCAGCCAATCGAGATGCCAATTTAAGGTCCCCCCCCCCGTGAGGCATCACTTTACTCTGGCTACTGAAAGAAAAAGTGAAGAACGATTACAGCGGATGATGATCATTACGGTTCCGTTTGCAGTGAGGAACATCTTCATTTTGCTCTTCCCAAAGAAATGAACGGGGGAAACAAAAACTGGAGTGCTCTCCCTGCCGTGAATAGAAGACACTAAAAGACAATAGAGGAGAGAATAAATTTCACCCCTGTCTGTTCACAGTAGGCAAGGCAGTGCAGAGATTGCACAAAAGGAGAAACACATCATAATGTTCTCTCAATGGCGGCTCACGTCAACGCCTCGCTCCTATTATGGGCTATTGAACAGGATGTGTGGCTGGAGAGGAGACGCAGGGTGATAAGGATTACATTACCAAAATCTGTGTGTGTGTGTGTGTGTGCGTGCAAGAAAATATATTTTGTGTACCTGAAACAAAGGTTCAGTGGACGGGCCATAAACAGCACAGCAGTGTGTTTGTGTGTGTGCATGTGTGTATGCAAAGCAGAGGAGATGGACCGAAAGCAAATTATGGAAATGAGAATATTTTGTGTCATCAAGGTGAAGTTAGGTCCGTGAAAG
The DNA here is from genome assembly GCF_019176455.1 of Solea senegalensis. Lineage (NCBI taxonomy): Eukaryota > Metazoa > Chordata > Actinopteri > Pleuronectiformes > Soleidae > Solea > Solea senegalensis. Next base: position 22,471,778 of record NC_058028.1, on the reverse strand, counting down.
ATTGGTCTGTTTTTGACTACTGTGGGTTTTGTCTGTGTCCAGATCTTTGTTTGCGACTGAAACACAATTCCTGCACAGCAAATTGTGTCATAGCAAAACAACAACTTAAAGCTACTGTCGAGAAAAAAGGGTTGGTCAAAATCTGTGTTCAAGAGCTCTATGTTCTGATCTTGCTCGTTGTAAGAAAGAGGACTCGGGTCGCTAAGAGCAAGTTAGAAAAAAGTTAGCCAAATGACAACATCGCCGACAGCAGCTTCAGGTTCCGTTTGTTGACAAATAAACTGTGCACCACTTTTACTCGAAGGTTATATTTTCCCATTTATTTTCCTCTAAATGGGACAATAAACTTCACAAAATCAACATCATACTCTATTAACCCTTAAATGCACCTAGACACCTTTTGGTGTTTTTAATGTTTACTTTTTAGCATATTTTTTCATGCACATTGTTAAAAATGTATGGCAGGCAATTTGAGTGTTTGAACTTGTTTCATGTACTAAATCTATAGTCCATTGTGAACAAAGCTAACTAAAATACTCACACTAATGCACCTACGCACCAAAATGTGATCATTGTGACCCACCAAAAACATGAATCTTCTACATTAGGCTTTAAATGTGTGCTCTGAGGGATTTCCATCACGATGATGTTGGCAAATGGAGAGAGGCAATAAACAAATGTTTCTTCTAATCTTTCACATTAAGCAGGTTGTAATAATCAAAGCAAAAACAATCCAGTTTGCATGGAAGTCTATTGAAAATTATTAATTTATCGTGTTTTTTAAGACCATAAAATGAAAAAACAAACAAAAAAACAAAACTTGGCAATTTAAGGGTTAAACATTAAAAACAAAATGTATATTTGATCTGTATGGACTGATGTTGGTCTAAAACTTATCAATTACATGTTTACTGACATTGTAAATCAAGTGAGAAATAGGATCATTTTCCCATTCAAACACACTTATCTTTGCAACGAGTGGAGTCTCCCCCTTGTGGCTATTCAATGCGCTGCTATTTCCAGGTTTGCTTCAGCAAAGAAACCGGAAGACTATACAGACTATGTTGGCATAGGGTTGCAGCGTTGGACTTACTGTGTAGGAATATGGCTTTTTATCGAAGGCACAATGTACCAGTGAAAACGTGATTCCATGTCAACTTAAAGATACACCATTAGTCGCTCATTTTGGGGCCAGCACTAGACAGCACCCTCTATTTCAGCAGACTCAGACAGCACACATACACGCACATAATACACATGGCGGAGCTCGGAAACAAACATAACAAAAAGCCTCTGAGGCGTGAGCGAACAGCCAAACAAAAGGGCCATCCTGAACAGTTCCATGATCTAAATCCTAATCAAACATAATTTACAGCTTGTTTTATTTGGGCCCCTGGAGAGACTGTCCCTCCCTGCTTTTTGCCATGGCAACCTGATTCTCATTTCAGAAGTGTCATGCCACATTATCATCTGGCGGGCTCACATACACTCCCGCCAGACAACTTCACTATGGACCCCGGTGAAAAATAGCCGGCTTTCTTACATTGCCTCCTCACCTCCCTCCCTCCGTCTCGATTTCTGTCTATTTCACTCCCTGCTGTACCTTCACGCATTTGCCTCAGTGCTCCTTCCTTCTCTCTGCAGGTACCCACTGAAAACTGGATGTGTGATATATATCTTTTCTAATTGGAAACAAGTCTGGGCTAACAGAAATAGATTAAGATTAGCCAAAAGATGGATTGGACATGTGTGGTGTCTAATGTGCATGAAAGTGTAATGATTTTTCATCAAGGTCACAGTGAATCGGTTGGAATCACACAAACATGCATGCAATATGGTGGTTTTGCGATGTTGTGGATTCATCAATCATTGCTGGGGAATATGTGGTTCAGTAAAAGCCTGGTTGGTGCTGTAATGTATCAACCTGCTGATCCTCATGCAGAACAAAAACCCATACAGCAACAATGAAAAAAATAAAACAAAAATACCTGCAATGCAAACAGCAACCTGCTGTAATTGTATCTTTTTTGTGTGTAAAATTGGTGTCTTATTGTAGCCTTTAGTCATGGCCAGTGAGAAGAATGGGATTCCTGTCATTATTTTCTGTACTGATTAGTTTGTTTGTCCATTGTCTTGGGCACGTAAACTGATGTTGAATAATGTTCGTACCACATAGTCAGAATGTACACACACACACTGACCTGTCTGTTACAGGCTGGCCATGAAAATAATTATCTCAGAATAAGGCATTGCATCAAATGATCAAAAACGCTAAATAGGAAAGCGTAAATAGGATCCTGAATATTGCATTCAGCGATCAGTCTGTTACTGAATGAGCTGATGATGTCTCTCAGATCATCTGTCAAATGTTTTTTGTTTTTTTGTTCATGTCAAGTGGGTGGATAGCAGTATTTACACAGGCAGTGCTAAAATGAATATATGTCGCACTGTGCAGAATACAGTCTCTATCTGTCTACTGTTAAAAATATCAGTATTACTCCAGCACTTACAGGCAAAATGAAGGCAAAATGAACCCCACCATTTGCCGCTCATCAAACAAAATGACCTCAGTTTCTCGGCAGAACAGTAAAGGATCATATCGACGAAACTTTCACCCCTGTGTTTTAAAAATATATATATTTAACTTCCTTATTTATTCATTTCTGCTCGTACAAAATGACAGTTATAACAAATAAATACCATGTGTTTATGTACCACCACCACTTAATTTCCAGTTTACACTGAGAACATCGTTTCTGTCCCAGTACGCAGCAGAAATACATGGTTGATTTAGCGATCAATAATAATATAACCAAAGCACTGACACCATGTTTCACACTGATAGTGAGGACAATGATTAGCTGCAATTAGCCGGGCTAATTTATTTATTCAAGTCAGACGATAGCTCGCATGATGCATGTGACACGTGAATAATTAGGTGCACATGCAGTGAGCTTCTGTATAATACGCCCGACTCAGTGGCTCAAATCAAGTATTTGAAACTTCTCTCGTAAGATATTGTGACATGAACAGAAGGCAAATGAGACGACTTTTAAAGAAAAACACAGGCGAGGTGTCATCTTGACACAGCAATAGTGGAAATGAATGATAGTGTTACAAGGATTCTGCATTTTATAAACTTCAGGCCAGCATGTCGGGCCAAAACAAGTGTGAAATAATCCATCCGATGTTAGATTAAACTGTACATATTAAAGTCTGACATGTTCAGTGGATTAGTTGATAAGTTATATTGTATACATGTTTATTTGTGGTTCCCCTGCAGCCAAGTTCAGTGTGGGAGTGTAGACTGAAGTTTAAGCAAACCCTACCATTTATTAAACTTGTAAAGTCGCATAATTGTCATTATGCACTCATTCGTCTTTTTATGCCATGTCCCTTACAAATTTACTGTGATATTTTGTACTGTCCGTACTTGTAGTTGTGGTGCAAAGGTGTCACAGCATGCCAAGGTGAAGATGCACCAGAAAGAAGAGACTTGTTCAAGCTTCAACACCTCTTTCAAAACAACCAACCGAGAGTGATTACTGTCTATAAGGAACAAATCCTGAACTTTGAAGACAAAAAAGTCCAGTAAAACCAATAGAAGAAGGAGATATGGAAGGGTAACAAGCAAAGACCATCATATACCACTGCTTCCAAATTTGCCACTGTCAAAACTCCTAGATTGTAGCATAACAACACTCATATCAAAATCCTTCAGGCCTGTGGGCTGCGTGGATTTATGTGTGGCTCCAGAAAAGCTCTTTGACATCACTTTCAATCCAGATGACCCAGTCTAGGCAGTCCAATGTGTTCAGTGCCCTGGAATCGCAGAGGGACCCACAAAACATTGTTTTGAAGAACCAACACTTGACAATGACGAGAGCCCCAACCTGTGGATGAGACTCGAATCATCAATTTAACTAGTTTGTATAACCGCTAGTTGGACTGTTTGTTTGTTTTTTTAAGCGTTAAAAATCGCTTTTGGCTGTGTGCTTTTATTGGGCTTTGCAGGAGCCATGGACTATAAAAGCAACACTTTGTTGAAAGCATGAAGAGGAAGGGAGCTGTGGCTGGAATGAGGTAGGGGATGCATTTGTTTTGTATGACTAAAGTGAATTACCCCTTTATCGCAGAGTCATTAGTTTGAGTTTATGTTGTCATGCATGATGTGCTTAATTTCTCGAGCAGCCTAACGGGCCACTTTTACAATCCCTGTTTTATAATAAACCAGTTATTTGTCTCTTTTAAACAATTTGTAATGGAAAATAAATAAATGAATAAATAAAAGCAGAACAGCATCAGTTGTATTGCAGTGGATAAACAGTTTGAACGTGATTTGCAAAGGTATGTGGAAATGAATCTGTAATGGGAGAGACCTTCAGATTGGAGGCTACAGAGGCTGCAAGGGCAGAATTCTACAAGGTCTGATTTGGCTACGGTACTGTACGAGCATCTTAGCTTTGAAATAAACCTCTTTTTTTACAGATTGTTAAATCCCTCTCCCCCCATTATTTGTCTGTGTGTTTTCACTGAGAGTTGTGTAATAAAGAAAATGCTATCAAACTTTTTTTTTTTTTTTTAATGGAGCAGTTACAGGCATGCTAAATAAGCTTTCTCTAGGGAGATTTGTTTACTTACCTTTTTTTTCTTTTTGCTCACTGGCACACCAACATGCAAACTATACAAGATTTGCCAAGTTGTGGCAGTTCTACATCATGGAACACCAAAGTTGTCAAGTCCAAAGAAAACCAGCGATTTTACATCAAGGGAAACAGACGTTGTTGATCCACAACTGTCTCCACTGGTGAGTTAAAAAGTTGCTATTTTGTGAATGTGTGTGTTTTAAATTCTTAATTTTGATTTTTCTATGTGGCACACACTTATGAAAACCAACAAATCCCATGTCCCTGCAAACTAGAAATGTTGATTATAGGGATATCAGTGCAGGAGAGTGAGTGGTGTACAAAGTAACACAGAAATTCAGTTTCCATTTTGAAAAGAGCTGACTAATGGACAGATGTGTTTTTTTAAGATGAAGACTTAAGCTCTATTAAACAACATTTTCTTATGATCACTTGTCAAAGTCGAGTACAAACTTCACTGCGTATAGCACCACTTCACATAAAGTTCACTATGGAAGCCAAAGTGACATAAATCTTTCAGGTTTCTTCTCAATCTCAAATTGTATTCCCCCATGTAGTGACATGCACAGCAGCTGGTACAGGCCTTCCCTCCCTCCGCCTCATTGTTCTCTCAGGCTGCCTTCACACCAGGCTCCAGCACATGCAGCCAGCTGGGATCTCCATTCAGGCAATCATCACAAGCGTCTCACAAAGTGTGCCTGTTTTGTGCATGTAAATAAATAACCATATTCACTTTCAACTCTTGTATTGGCCCCATGACAAATTTACTGTAAAATCAAGCAAGGATGCTCCCGGGTCGGCCACAATAAAGCTTGCAAATTGCATCGAGATGCAAACATCCCAATAAAAAATCTCATTTCACCCCAAATAAACCACAGGTTCCATTGATTGCAAACCACCACTGTTTTCATATCAAGCAAATCAAAAGATATGACAGCCCCCCTCCCCTTGCCTACAACCAAAACACAGCACGGCCCCTCAGTTAATGGGCCTGGTTCATGCATTTCAGTATGCAATGCAAATTAGGGGAGGGGAGTAAAGAGATGAGGCTTGCTGTCCTTCTTCTGCTGTTTTCCAGCATCATTGCAGTGTTAGGACCCGATGAGAGCCAATCACTTTAGCATAATATTTGCTTGCATGTGGATCAACAACACTGTGTATCGCTCTTTCCATGTAAGTCAGCCAGAGGAAACCATTCCCCCAGTCATTTACCTCTGGCTATTGGCACGTTTAAGTAAAATGCTAAAGGAAGGAAGGAGGGAAGGAAGGAAGGAAGGAAGGAAGCCATATGAATCTTTTGGGGGCCTTCACAGTTTTGTGACATAATTTGACCTGATTTAGTTTTGTCAGCAATAACAGTTTAAGAAGCTTGCATAATATTAAACAAATAAATAAATAAATACATTAATTAATAAATAAATAAATAAGGCGTTTGTTCAGAAGTGCTGAACTAAAATAAATTACTACTGCTTACAGTCGAGAAAATTGAAATACAAAACATCTCTGCTGACACAAAATAATAATCATAAGTGACACATGCACTTTAATTTAAGAGCCCATGTTTATATAAAGCTGTGTATATTTAATGTAGCCACAATACAACACAATACACATCACCATGACAATGCAATCACTTTTGAGATTGAATTTAAATTATCTTAATTTTCATACACAGCACCTAATTGCATTCTAAGTATATTCACATTTATTTTAAGTAATATTACATTTAGTGGTAAATGTATGTACAAAGGCTAAGTTTTAATGAATTGATGTGAAGCGCCACCAGAAGACAGGCAAATGAACAAATAAAAGACAGATGGTGCAGGAAAAGCTGGAGCTGGAAAATGGAAAATAACACGAGAAGTACAGTAGAACAGAAATAATCATGACACAGTGATGTAGAAAAGAGAGAATGGCTCTAAGTCCTGGAATGAGCATATATCTTGGTCAGCACTGCTTTGTGTAGTGAGCTGTCAGTGTCAGCACCACGGACAGCGTCTTTCTCTCCGTCTCAGTTCTCTCCTCCTCAGCTCATGATGCAATCCATGGTGCTGACACGCAAATCGCTGCACAAAGCTGAATTGACAAAGATATTCTATCCTGGACCTTCTCAACACTTTATCCATCTCACCTTTTTTGTTCTGTTTTATTTTCAATGAGCTATTGTGGTTTGTTTTTTTTACCTTCATAGTTTAAATTACTGTAAGTAATAGCCTATTCACATTTTGTCCAGATGTTTTTCTATCATGTGAAAAATGCTTGGGAAATAAAAACGAATAACATAGAAAGCAATAATTGTTATCTTTTTTTAGTGGTGATTGTAAAAATGACGATTTGGATTGGTCTAGAACATAAAGAGTGATACAATACAAAATGACCACAATATGAGAACTTACTAAAGCTGAATAGAAAAAAGCCCAGGTCAGGCAACAACCACATCATAGTACAATACACTCACCTATCTTGAAGGTTATCAATTATTTTGATTTTGTTGAACAATTATTAATATCAAATCTCCATAATATTATACATTATTTACTTTTTTAAATGATTCTGCTCACAAACAGAAACAAATTAACACTTTTGGTAGAGGTATCAGGCTAAACCTTTCGCCTCACACTCCCCATTCAAGTGTATATGAGAAAATACTGTACAAAGAGTAGAACATGGTGGACTCCATGAAATACATCCTGTGTAATATGAAGGACTCATCCTGAGGAAACAAAAACAATTCCTAGAAAGGTGAAAGAAGACAAAAGTCAAGAAGAAGGAAGAGGCAATTTGGTACGAGATGGAAAGGAAAGAGAAGTACTGGATGATAGAAGATGAAAGGAATGCAACGTAATGGATGCCTGTTGCCTTACAACACCAAAAAACAAGTTTGATTTTGGTGCCACTGTTAAACTTAAATTCTATCCATTTAAGTTAGTTGGTTGGTTAGCTTTTTTTTTTTTCTGTCATGCTTTCAAGCATTATAAGACAAAATGTTTTTTACCCACATACTAAAAGTAGTCAAATAGGACACCATGCTAAATTCCAGTTTATAGTGTATTAGTGAAAATGTTTCCTTTTCTACAATTTCATCCATATGTATGTATATGTACCTGCCTTTCCCGTTTGCCTTCTCCCACCCTCCCTTGGTTCTTTCTCCCATCCGCACTATTCCACCCCTCCCTTTGCTCCTGCTATGTGTGCGCTGCCTAAATGAAATTCCCATCATCAGAAGCTGCAATTTTCACAAAACAATGTGAGATCACACGGCACGTTGGAGAGCCGTCCTCTCCACCCACCCAACCTCCCCACGAGCCCCGAGGCAACCAGTGACTGTGTAGATTGGAGGATTAATGTTCTTTCAGCGTGTGTGCGTGTGCGTGTGTGTGTATGTGTGTGTGTGCACATGCTCACAAAACAGAACAATGGGAAATGATTTTAATAGCACTTTCGCAATTGCATGTATCTGTGTACGTATGGCACAGTGTGTGTATATGGTTGGTTGAAGGAGAAACACACACACACACACACACACCTGCAAACAGGACAGAGGGTTCAAACAGAGTAAATGGAGGGAGTAAGTTGGACCCCATCACTGTCTTTCTTCACAGCATCTCTCTCTTTTAATATCAGGCTTTTCAAAGGATTGAGCTGAGCTGCCAGCGTCCTCTTGAACATGGGAGACATAGATAAGAAATGGGATTGTGGAGCAGAGCAAAGAGAGTCAGAGTGAGAGTGTGACTTTGCCAGGGGAAAGTTTTCCAGACGCAGAAACAAAGGGATAAAAAGAGCGTCACAGGACTTTGGCGCACAGCCTAAAAAAAGACAGTTACTGTATATGAATACACACACACACACACACACACACACACTGAAAGAACACTAATCTTCCAATCTATCCTGCAATCTACACAGTCACTGGTTGCCTTGTGGGGAGGTATGTATATTCAGTGAACTATATTTCAGTAAAAATAATTATTATAATTGTCTCAATACAACTTGCTTTATGTACATACACTAAAATATCATGTTTATGTATTTTATAAACACACATTGAGGTATAACATATGTAATAACTAAGATAAGGTAAATGTTTTACCTTAGATGTGTAATAAAAATATGTTTCAACTGTTTTTCTGTCCCTATAAACATTTAAAACCACAACTAAACAGGTTTATTCAACTTTCGCTCAAGAGTAAAAAGCCATTTTAAATCCTCTGACATTAATCATTATATTTATACATATCCAGTGAATTGAACATGTTTTCACAACTTTTGTAGCATGTCATCCAGCACTACTGTGGAGTTCTGGAAATAAAGCTGGATGAAACATTGCAGGAAACCACTCCTCACACTTTAAAGCTACACCCACCTTTATCAATCACATGTGAATTTCCCCAGTGTGGGATCAATAAAGTCTAATCTAATGTAATCTAATGTGCTGTCAAGCAAACTCAAGATTAAGCCTATCATCTCTACACGACTCCCTTTGTGTTTCTCTGTGTGGCAGTGTTTATTCCCTGTGTCACCCCAGCGACATCAATGCTCTGCACACAGGAACGGATTCATTTTATGTTACAACTGAACTCAAGGAGGCGAGGTGGAAGCACAGTTGCAGTACTGCACTAGTAAAGCGAGACAAAAAAGCCAAATAGCTCCCACAAAAACTTTCCCAAGTGAATTCTTCTGCTAAAAAAGCCCCTGGACGTTCTCCATTTTAATGGAATAAACACTTGTTGCAACTGGGTCAGTGACGGGTGGGAGTGGTGCGAGAAATGGCATGTAGAGACACTGGCTGTGTTTTGGTAATTGCACAAAATTCCTCAGGGGGGCGACAGAAGTCCAGCACCGGAGCTTTAAAAACAACCCTTTTTTCATCCACACCAAGCTACATCCAGCCCCGACAGCAGTCGACTAGAGCTGTGATTTCAGTGTGCCTATAAGGTGACAATTCAGCTGCTTTCAAATGCTGGGTAAAGGGCTCAATATCAACCACTTGGCATCTCCCTCATGTCTTCTCTACAGGTGCTGTGCAAACTAACAGTGGAAACAGAAAAGAGGAGCGAGCTATAGTTGTGGCCACATTCCAGGGCCAAGAAATAAAGGCAGCCATATGAAAAGTTTTACACATGATTGAAGGATATTTCCATTTGCAGTGATGGCCCCAGTGTGAATGGTGTGTACATGGCAGAAAAGCTTAGGATTGTTATTTAGCATGCAGAACACAAACCTTAGCCCCCAATACAAACTTCTTCCTTATTCCTGACCATTACCCATGAATGTAAAATGACAGCAGGATGTTGTTTCAATCCTCTGCCAAAGAGAAACATAGAAATACATATAAGATACAAGAAATGAACAAATGAGCAATTTATCTGCTTGTTTCTTGTATCCTAAAACAAAGATTCCCCTACTCCCCCTGGGTCCTAAAAGGCATCCTCTTACACGTACAAATGAACGTCACAAAGGCACATTTAAACGGTGGCCGACGGGGGCAAACGCACTGCTTTTTGCAGATTCAAAAAAAACAAACAACAACAAAAACATATGCAGAAGCGTAAACACACGCAGAAGCGTAAACACACACAGAAGCGAAAATACACTCAAGTCCCAAAACACAAGCAGAAACCTAAACACCAGCATATTCAGAAACGAAAGTGAGTCTGTGGTTTACAGTAAATCCCTCTGTAATTCAGGCGTTAACATTCAGCGTCAGATAGTTTGACTACGGAGAAAGAAAGAATGTCGGATAGCTTGACCGCAGTCAGATAACCTCTTAAGGTCTCTTAATAAAGTAAGAGAACCACTTCCGTTTCTGAATATCCTGGTGTTTTTGTTTCTGCGTGTGTTTTGGGGTTTGTGTGTGTCTTCTGTCCCGCATGTGTTTTGGGATTTGTGTGTGTCTTCTGTCCCGCATGTGTTTTGGGGTTTGTGTGTGTCTTCTGTCCTGCATGTGTTTTGGGGTTTGTGTGTTTCTGTCCTGCATGTGTTTTGGGGTTTGTGTGTGTCTTCTGTCCTGCATGTGTTTTGGGGTTTGTGTGTGTCTTCTGCCCTGCATGTGTTTGGGGGTTTGTGTGTGTCTTCTGTCCTGCATGTATTTTGGGACTCGTGTCGTGCTTTTGCTTCAGCGTGTGTTTTTGTTTTCGGTTGTATCGGTATCGACTCCTAAAGGACTCGGTCTTGACTCAGACTCGACTGTATTTGAAAACCCACGGACTCGGTCTTGACCCTCCAAAGACTCAGTCTTGACTCGGACTCGGCATAGGCAGTCTCGTACCCATCACTGAGATACAGTAAGTGTACTTTATGACAAATTTAAACAGAAAATAATCGTCATCCAAAAAGTTTAAAATCACTGAAGAGGAGCAATTACAGACAAAAATTATCACATTTAGAGGAACATTGTGACAGACAAAAGTAAACAAGCTGTTGCTTCCTACAAACCTAACCATAATGTTTGAAAACATAAATGCTAAAATGTTAAGTATAGTTATAAGTATATGATGCATGGAGAAGGCTGGTCTCTCAGGACTAAAACACAGAAAACAAAAAGCTGTTTAATAAACAAATGGCTGTCATAACCAACCGCAGCACATGAGTTATAACTTGTTGAGCTACTACTGTATATGGAAAATGACTTCAAGGGGAAATGTCAATGCCCCTTGAAGTCACTGATTGTGACAACAAATGCAGCTCCATTCAGCAGGACTCAGAATTCAGGAGGCAGGCAGCAAAACAAACTACAAAAGAGGTCAGACAATAATTGGCCTTTTTTCCATCATTCTGTGAAAAACTGTGATCTCATTCTATGCTGCACACGGTGTGAGGCTGCGAACAGCAGGGCAGAGTGAGAGGAGCTGGTTACCTGGCTGAGAATTTGAAGGTGTGCAGCCGGCGCCCGCAGCTCTTCATCTAACAGCTCGCTGTGGCTGCTCCTGACTGATCCGCTGGCCCCCTGACATGTTACGGACTGTGCTACTGTCGAAAAAATTGACCAACGTCCTGATCAGTGGATGTCTTTGAAAATAAATGACGGAGGTAAATAATAAATTAACTGGCAAACAAGTTGTGTTTCCTGTGAAGTCTTGATGGCAGTGAACATAACACTATGGTAAATGATCAGTTTGCAAAGTTTGTCTATGGAGGAACTAAATCACACTGATTCATGTAACAACCTTACCAACAAGCTCCAATTACCTCTTAACAAAAATAACAAAATGATCAAAAATGAATGACAAATGAATGGATAAACACTTGAACGCAGACAAGTTTTTATATGATATGCCATGTTTGTAGTCAAGCTGTGACATGCAGATTTTGCATTTGACTTTTTTGACAAATAGGACACCATGCTAAATTCCAGTTTATAATGTATTAGTGAACATTTTTCCTTTTCATTTCATCCATATGTATGTGTACCTCCCTTTCCCGTTTGCCTTCTCCCGCCCTCCCTTGGTTCTTTCTCCCATCCTCACTATTCCACCTCTCCCTTTGCTCCTGCTATGTGTGCTATTTGACTTTTTTCCCGTTATCTATTTTTGTAAAAGGCTGCCACACTGCCAATATCTTTAACATGGGTGTTAGAGTAGAGTAGCCTAAAATGAAAAGCTCAAAATTAAATAAAACCACCGGACGTTGAACGGTTGGGCTAATGCAAAATAGTAAAAAAACAAGGGGGGTGTTCTCTGCGGACACACTGTTACCTGTGAAACAGGGGTGCTCTGAAAACACCCCCATTAGCACTTGGTACTTTCTCCTCCTGATGAAATTACCCTGGCAAAAAATCGAGCAATCACAATTTCGGTCGAGCCATCAACCAGTCGACTAGGAGTTTACAGCCTTACAGAGTTTACAGAGTTAAATGTGTTTGAAATGATATGTTTCATAGCCTCTTGCCTATATTTATAGGTGTTTATAAGTATAGGTGTGTAACGTGGTCTGTCAATTTTTGTCTCAGGGTTTAAATGATGAAAGAAGAAGAAACAGTGACATATGTAATGTCAAATGTTTAAAAAAAAAAAAGAAAAGTTGAGAAAAGAGGTTGCAAGGGACTGTTCAGACGTCCGTATGACGTTAAAACTGGTTGCCCAGTGTAATTGCTGATAGAAAAGAGACACATGTGTGTTTATACTGGTCCTGTGACTCTTGCTTTTACTACATTATACTCTTGAACACAGAGACGTGTTTAATATGACACAACATCAGCTCTGAGGAGATACACCAGCATCTTTACCGTCATCCTGCTACTGTTTTTATGACTCTGACCATAAAAAGAAACAGCAAAATAATGTGTCCTTGTCAATTGCCTCTTTAAATTAATTTACAATGGTTACCATTAGAAATGCATTACAAATACAATGAGTTACTACAAGGGTATGAAGCACGTCAGAGAAAATACATTGGTATGCGATTTGTGCACATCCTGATCAGAACAGACCGTGTGTGTGTGTGTGTGTTTGTGTGTGTCTGTGTGTGTGTGTGACCATATCAGGACTAGTAGACCTGATGGAGACCCAAACCTGGTCCTAATGGGGCAGAAACTCATTTCTAAGGAACTAGGATACGATTTACATCGTGGTTAATTTAAGGTAAGGGATAAGGCTGCCCAAATGAGTAAATGTCAATATCTGTGCTTAAAAGAATAGCTGAGCGAATCTGTGTGTGTATGTGTGTGTGTGTGTGTGTGTGTGTGTGTGTGTTGCTGTGGGAGTGAGAGCTGCGTCTCAGTCCCTGCTGTAATTTCCTGGAAGGCTGGCAGCAGTGAGGTCAGTGTGGAGCTGCAGCCGAGCCAAACAGACCTCACCTCGCTGACCCGAGCTGCTGCTAAGCTTTTCCCACAGTGGGACACTGGGTCGACACCGAGCACTGTTCCTTTTGTTCCTCACTTCAGAAAGACGGGGAGGGTATTTACCTCATCTCACTTGTACTATTTTTATTGTTTTTTTTTTGGGGGTTCTCAGGCACGCAAGCCAACACACAAACTCATAGTGTCTCTCTTTCTATGTTTTCTTTTTGTGTGTGTTTAATGGGAGAGGCATCACTAACAGTACTAACCTGTGGATTAAGTGAGAACATCATTGTGAGATAAAAATGGTGTGATAACTACTATACATCCAGCTTTCTATTTATTTCATGTTTTTTTTAAAAAAAGAGAATAGTAATTATTATATGATATGATATTATTAACATCAGTATATATAATACAGATGTAAACTTGGAACTTTGTTAATATAGGTAATTTAAAGAATGCGTTAAGAAAGGATCTGACATTTCCCAACGATTACTGTTATTGATATGATTATGTTATAACTTATGACATAATAATTAATAGAATGTAGTGTAATGCATGGGAAAAGCAAATATAAAAGCATAGTATAATCTACTGTGACACACTCATTGTGACATTGCAACATTAGGGGTAATAAATGAGCACTGACTCATGCTTTAATATTCTGTACTTACTGTATGCAAGGACAGCATTTTGTGTGCACAGATAAAACTTCTGAACCCTCACCAGTGGCATGAATGTACTGTCAGATTTATGTCACTTTACAAATGTGCCTTACTGTAATGTTGCAAATAAAAAGACACTTAAACTACATGCCTGCATATCTCCCATCACACTCTCACTCTCTCACACACACACACAGTCCTCTCCAGAAGGTGCCCATCAAACATCAAATTCCACACACCACATTTAGCGAACTCTTGACACCTCAGTTCACTCATAGTGGTTAGAAATTTCACGGCCGCAAATTAGCTAATAACTCATGGGCTGTAATGAACCAGGGGGCTGTCATGTAAAATTTATGCCATACTCTCAATTGTGTGTGTCTATGTGTGTGTGTGTGTGTATTGGGATTGTGGATATTCATTTAACACCAGGAGAGAATGGGAGGAGGCAAGCAGGAGGAATAAAAGGAAAACTGCTCTTGCCTTTATGCATATTACTCCATAGGAAGTCAACTAATCATCAGAGACATTTTCGTATATGTAAAGACCTCCAAGTCTCCCCTTTGTCTCACACTGTAATGAACCAAACCTGGGGTGAATTTAAATGGTAATGATAATATTTGGATATTGTGGTATCATGTATAGGCTTCCAGCGAGGGAAAATATAGCCCAGTTCAGATGTACAGTTCAGTTGTCAAAACTGTACCAAAATAATCAATTGGAACCATCCCATTTTTTTTGGCACGCTTCTGTTCTTTTAAACTACGCGGCTCCACTTTTTTCCACATTTCTACGCACTTGTAAGACATAAAACTGTAGTGCACAACTTTTAAATATAAACAAATATCTATTACATCCACACCAGTGTCAAATGAGTCCACACAATGCTGATTAAGACTATCAGCTCAACATGAAATCCCATGTTGCTACAAACAGTAAGATCATTTGTTGTAAGTTAAGACAACAGGAGGGAGGCAACAGGAGCATTCAGCTCATAAAGCAACACGACAGAAGGAAGCACCCACGGAAAGTTAATTCTACTGCTCAAAAAAACCCAGTTATTCAGCAGTTTGATAGGATAAATGCTCCCTCAGTCAGGTCTGGTAGTATTGCTTGGCAGGCCTCATTTTCAGATGTAGGACTTCAGTTCACGAAACCAAAAGGAGACAGAAAAATAACATCAACAAAACAAAAGTTGAACACTGCGGCTCTAATCCATTGAGTCTTTTGCATTCTTAAATGCCAGAAGTATTCACCCATGCTGCAGAGGACAGTGAAGCCATTGCAACACACAACAGTCTCCTCCGATGCTCTGTTGAAATCTGCGCCGCTGCTTGACAGAGCGACGCGATGCGCCTCCATTTCTCCTGCACCCGAAAACTGCGCCACAAACGCGGGTTTGTCTACGTCTACGCGCAAAATTTGATTGATCACTTTCAATTAGCGTCGACCCTGTACATAGCATAGATAGCTCAAGGTCTGTGAAGGTCTGAAATCTGATCTGTCGGTTAAATCTGATCCTCAAATGCTTCACCTGTAGATACTTCCTGTATTACTTACTGCACACAATGTCACATGTTTGGCTGGTCATTGAACAACAGTCACGCTCAAAACGAAAACAGAAAAATGTGCAGAAACAAGAGTGGGATTTTGTGTAATGATCTACTGCTGTTTATTCAAAGGTGTGTCCATATTAAAAAGTGACAATATTAGCCCTAATAGTCATTAATGAGTAGAGTTGTTCAGTGTAAATGATCCACCCCCTTCATATCAGTGGAGAACACGTATGAGTGGAGCTGCTGCCCTTGTAGTGTTCATGAAGTGGCTGAGTGAAGGTGTGCTGATGCAGACCAGCACTGCAGATTTACTCTGTATGACAAAACACTGTATATCAGTTTTAGAGGGGCTGCAGCGGCAAACGCACACACACACACGCTGTCACACACACACACACAAAATGTAGAACTGGGCTTATTTCAATTAGGTGACATTTGTTAGCGGCTAACATGAGGGAGGAGCAGAGCGCACCACTGGCTAACCTTTCAGCTGTGAATTATAGGAATTTACCTTCATGCCTCGGTGCGTTCGCTGCCGGTCTGCCTTTCGTGTCTAAATCAAAGGCTGGGATCTGCAACATCGGCACTCTCCCTCCTTCCTCCAAGGGCATGTGCTGCACAAACGCCTGACGACGGGTGACATTTACAGCACGCCGGGGTCTCAGACTGCCACTGCAAAAACAGAACACAGTTAATGTACATACGTATACACACTTGTACCCGCAATGCCAAGTCTGAAACAGCAGCACCCGCGCTTATTTCCACTCCAACAACAAATTCATGTGATTCTTGTGTAGGTACAAGAGTCTCTTGGTATGTTTTGTTATTTAGAGAAAAATGTATGAAAGAAAGAAAGAAAACCTAATCCAAAACAGAATCACGTTGTACAGTATGTACATTTATACACGTACATTCAAACAGGAAACATTTATTTTTGAGGTGGCCCAGAACTCAGTACTGAATAATTTGTGTGGAGAGCAAACAAACACATGGATTTAAGTGTGTTGCATTTTTATGCATGTATGTATGATAGCACATGCACCTCACATTTCTTATCAGAGCATAAACAGTGTTAGAAAGTGTTAGAGGTGTCAAACTGGCGACCCCCAATCGATTAAATGTGGCCCGCCACGAAATATCATGTCATATTGAAAACATGGCCTGCTACATCCTCATCTTTTAAATACAGCATACTGTATGTGGCCAAGGTACAGAGTATAGACAATAAAATGCTATATAGAAATGTTTTATAATTGTAATAAGACATTTGGTTATTATTATAATGTATTCAACATTAAGAGACCTTTATAAGCTGTTTCGGAGTTTTTTAATTACAGTTGCCCACGCTATTATTTACTTAATTTTAGATTTAGTTATTGATGCATTTCTCTCTTTTTGATATTACTAGATTTTGTGTCATTAATGTGTTTTTATTGTGAAGTAAACATCATTACACATTAAAACATGCACTTTTGCTTTGAAATGATGTGAGTTATTGTCATGAATATCTTAATTGCGATATCACAATGGAATATTGGGTTATAATTGTGTTTGTTTTTTTTATTTTGGGCAGAGTTTTAGCAGTTGTTTTCCCCCCCCAATCTGTATACTAAGCTAGGTTAATCCTGAGCCGATTCAAGCTCCACACTGATCTTCCCACATCAGAGTGCACTGTTTTACCAGCACAAAGCTAAATATTTGATGTTTGTGGCAATGGCTGATGATTAAATGAGGGAAAAACTGAAGGATTTTTTTTTTTTTTTACTGAAGGATCAGAATTGCGGGCTTAATTTTAACAAACAATCAAATTCTACATTACACTGAGTAATAAAAGTATTCCATGACAGATCATATGAGAAAGCTATGCATTGTGAGTATATATGCAACACCAGAAAAGCAGATGGCAACCAAATGTGCTCAAAATGTGAGTAAATTCATAATAGATCAATTGTCCTTGCAGAAAAGGGTGAGAATGAGAAGAAAAGGGTTTGAAATACAGAGGGGAAAACTGAAAATAGGTGAGATTATTTCCTCCCCCGAACATCTGTCACACTGCCTTGGGAAAGAAAGCAAGGCGACCGGTGAGTCTGACTTTGCAAAGCTCTGCGTCTTAGTCTCACCACTTCACCGAGACGTGGCTCTCGTTTATTATTTGAATGGCTCAACAGGTAATTTTCCAGCTAAAATCCTGATTTCTGCCGACGTCTGCTCCACTTCAGCATGTATTCTAATTACCGGTGGCTCACTTTGATCTGAGGCCTTTTGCTGCTTCACAACTTTCCTTTCCGATCGCTTTTCATCAGGTTGTCTAATTTCTTTTTGGCACCTTTTTTGTAATGGTGGATATACAGGTTCAGTTGCAGTGTGTGTGCGTGTGTGTGTGTGTGTGGTGGTGGTGGTGGTGGGGGTGCAAATAGAAGCAAACAGCGGTGCGGGATATATCAGGCAGCAGCATTTTCCCCAGAAGCCCAGAGTTGGACACGGTTATGACAAGAACTTTCTCTCAGGAGTGAGAGAAAGGGGATGGAGAGTGGATTAACAGTTTCACCTCATTAAAAGTTAGAATTAGAAGCCACTGTTGATTATAAGAGTAGGAGCTTTTTTCATCTGCCTTTAAAATCAATCACATTACTGGACTAGCATGAATCACATGAGTAATAAGAGCATTATATTTTTAAAGAATGACGGGCAATGGTGCTTAACGGATTCATTGGTTTTGGATTTTTTTTTCAGGTCATTTCTGTCAGTTCAGGGAAAAGCAAAACAAATCCTCCCGCAGAATGTCTTTGCTCGCAGTGTCATCGTGCTTTCTCGCAAAAAATCCAGTTGTGACTCCTTTGTTTTTCATCCCCAGGCCAGTTTGGGATAACAGCCTGATCAAAAGCTTAACCCCAGTAAGAGTATCAGCACATTACACTCGCCACATTACATGAAGGATAAAACGAGGTTAGACCTTGTCTGGGAGGCTGTAAAGACTTTGAGAATTCATGTGCGTACTTATCTCGCTCGCATGTCATTAGCGCTCTGCTCTGTCTATTCTCTCCTCAGCCTACGAGGTGGACCGTCATCGTCTCCACACACTGCCCAAGTCTTTAGAACAGGGCAGGATGTCGGAAGGAGAGCCTTTTTGTCACGGGGAATGTGAACAGTTTCTCGCTTATCTCGTGAGGACAGCGGCGTTGTGCCATATGCCACAAACCTGCAACCTCCAACCCCCCTCTGTCTTGCTGTGCACCCATTAAGGCAGAGTTAATTAAACCACAACTCATTGCCTCAGCAGGAGGGGGCAGGAGGAGGAAAAAGCGAGAGCGGGGTGCGGGGGGTGGGGGACTGGGGTCGTACAATTATACGTTGCCATTTACCTACCATTCTCAACGTATAGTGCTCTGCCAGCGGTCACTTCTCAATGCACATGCTTCACTCTTACCCCCATGCTGCTGAGGTTCAGTGCTCATAGTTGGTATTCTAGAAGTCAGTGAGGCTTGTTTTTAACTGTGCGTCTTGTGAGGAATCTGCACTGGTACGCGAAGCAGCGGCTGATGGACAATGGTGAGCTGTTTTGATGTTGAGCAATAATACATGAGGGGACACGTGGCACTGTCCTTCCGCCTGTCTATCCGCACGAGGTCATGGGGTGCAGGGGCAGGGAGAAGTTTCAGCTACCATTGCTGCACCATGCCAGGCTGTCTATTGCGCCTCTCGTGCCCCCTCGCTAGTCGTCAGATATGCAAGCCCGCCTTTACCTGCTGTGATTCCATTACCCCAGCTGCCTGTTCCGGCACTCGAATGTTTCTGTAGCATATTAAACAGATTAATAGAACAATGCTCCAGGGAGAGAGCAGCCTGTCAATCTCAGCTAAAAACACAAAAGCAGAAAATTAAAAAGGCCCATGGCTGAACTCCGGCGCTGATAAAAAAAAAAAAAAATAGGCCTGGAATCTTGCATGGTAGAGGGAGAGAGAGAGAAGGGGAAAAAAAACACAGATGGTAAATATTTATTCTCCTATCCTGCTTACAGAACACACACATGCTAATACAAACACACACCCAAACTGATAGGCCACAGTGGTAGCTGAAATGACAAAGGGGAAAATTAGCTCTGAAATTATCAAAGAATGTAGAGGCAAACATTGGGCGCTTTGTTCCTTTTGTGTGACTATCACTATGCTGGGGATCAGCTATACGAGCTCCAATCTAGAAAACATGCTCCTGCTCTCTGAGGATGCTGCCTTTCATGCCAGATGGACCAGACCTGTGTTTATCAGCGAATTCCCACTGTTGACTAGATTTAAAATCTAAAGCGAATCCAGAGCATTCCCACGGTACACCTGACGCCTTCACTCACATCTGGGGAGAAATATCTGAGGCGAGCATCTATAGGACCGCAGGAGGCATAAAAAGGGAAGTATCCTCCAGTGACGTCCAGTCTCATCCTGGGAGACTTGAGAGAAAAATTCAATCTGGTCCTGTGCTTGCAGAGATGTTGAGAAATTGAGTGAGGTCTGCAGATGGTGGTGAGGGGCTCCACTCCTTCTTTACATTCATGCCCGTGTCGCTCGATGGTAAATAACAGCTGAGAGACACGGTTTGCATCACAACAGCACACACGGCGGGAACCTGTGGCAGGTTTACTACAGCACATACACTGCACTTAATACAGGATATATGTGGTGTGT
Organism: Solea senegalensis; assembly: GCF_019176455.1. Taxonomy (NCBI): domain Eukaryota; kingdom Metazoa; phylum Chordata; class Actinopteri; order Pleuronectiformes; family Soleidae; genus Solea; species Solea senegalensis. The sequence goes on along the minus strand of NC_058028.1, from coordinate 22,451,456 downwards.
GTGTGTGTGGTTAGTGTATATGCTATATGTATAGATATTTATATATACATATATATATATATATATACATATATATATACATATATATATATATACATATATATATATATATATATATATATATATACATATATGTATAAATATATATAAAAGTTGGCGCCTAACTAAGTTTTGGTGGCAGTTACAGTACTTGGAGGGTGGATGGAAGGGGTGGGAGGTTTAGAAGCATTCCATAGACCAGTGGTTCTCAAACTTTTATACCAAGCACCACCTAAGAAAATATTGAGCTCTCGGAGTAACACCATTATCACCACCATTAAAATACAGTGGTGTAAATAGACTGAGCTACAGACTTTGCACAGGAGGAAGATTTATTTATCCCAAATAAGATCATTTGCATTCTCATCATCCTCTTCTTCCTCACATATACTTCAGACACTGGTGTAGTGAAATTAAATCAAGATGGAGCGAGAGATAAGGTGGTGTAGCGGTTAGCAGTCTTGCCTTTGCAGCAAGAAGACCTGGGTTTGCGACCCGGTCGGAACAAGGGGCCTTTCTGCATGTGAGATAGCATGTTCTTCCCATGTGTCTGTGGGTTTTCTCCCGTTTTTCTCCCACAGTCCAAAAACATGCAGATTTGGGGTTTAGGCAAATTGGATGTCTCTCATGTGACCCCCATGTGTAGGATAAGGCGGTAGAAGGTGAGTGAGTCATTTGTTTCATTTTCCAAGCACTCTAGTCCAATTTCCTCTGCTCCACTCCACATACCCTGGTATATTCAGTAGAACAGATTTCCCTCCAAGAACCACTGGTGGTACACATGCCACAGTTTGAGAACCATGGCCATAGGTTGTTCCGCTATTGTTAGTTTCTACACGTATAAAGTACATACCTTAGCTTTATTTCCTGCACTGTTGAAGATCATAGTCATTTGGCAAAATCAGCCTAAAACACTGATTTTGGACTGATTCTAAAACTTTGGAGTGGAGCTGCAGTGTATTTGTGAAACGCACGTTGAAATGCAATAAAGATGACGACGGAGATGCTAGAATAAAACTCAACCTTCTGCCGTGCAGATTCACACGTGTTGACTTTCAAAGGAGGGGTATGGTTGTCTAGTCTCTTGCAACTGTCTGTCATTAACTCAGAGTAGCTGATAAATTTCATTATATCAGGGTTCAATCTGTGGTCACCCCACACAAATATGACTGATGCCTTTCAAACCAATAATAGAACATCAGAGAGAATGCCCAACCTTAGAGGGTTTGTCCATTTGCTATACATATATTCACGTTACTGACTAAATGCTGTATAAGTGACACAAAAGCAAACTGAATTGAAGCATTGAAGTGTCTGTGTATTTTGGCTTCACAACAATCCCATGTGGAATTTCATCCTACATTTGCTCCCGTCTTCCTGAACTTGATTATTTCCTGGCATTGGCATCTCTCCTAAATAAATCCTGAGAATACTGGTTAGTGGCCTAATGTGCCATATCACTGAAACCCACCCCCACCCCCCCAACATTCAAAACTATGTAAATCAACTTCCTTCGCTCATCACTTTCTTCTTTATCTTCCCAACACGATCAATCTGCCAAACTCAGGTCACTGTTCCCGTCTCCTCTCTGCACTGGAACACTGCAAATCATTTTTAATAGTCGTCATCTTGATGGTTCATTACGTTAAACTATCGCTGCTAGAATCCTCTAATCCAATGGCTCTCTGATGGCCTGGTGTCTATGAGTTTAGGGAGGGAGAAAGGTAGAAGGTGTGTGTGTGTGTGAGGAGGGGGATGCTCATTGTATTATTAGCAGGTTAATTGCCCCAGTGCAGAAGAAAAATTGGACGGTCATTTAATTGTTAGCCACCCTGTACAGTAAGCCCCCAAGTTCCGCATGAGGCCCCATGGGCTCTCACCATCACCACATGCTGCCAGAGGCTGTCAGCTGTGTCATACTGTATATGATGTGAGGCACATCATCATGGGATGGTTTTAGACAGTGGAGCTGTCCCACAGCATCACCTAATGGAGGCAGGGGGGTACAGCATCTGCAGGATGGTCAGGTAATCTGCACGTAATAACTCCATTGCGTGTTTGAGTTTGGCTAAGTTGATGAAGTTGCAATGGACTATTTCTGGATCAGGTTTGTCATCTGTTTATATGTTGTAATTATTCAACAAGAAAATCGGTCATTTGCTGATTAATCTGCTATTCATCAATTGAGAAGAACTTGCATCCTTCATTTAAGTAAAAGTGCCATATATTTGAACTGTATAATTAGAAAGACCTTGTTCATTTTTTGTTTTGTTTTTTTTCAAATTAGTCATAAATAAAAAAACAGATAATAATTTGACATTAACAGATATTATGTGCTTCACCTTTTTGGTCCTTTGACCGACCACCACCAGATAATATTTGTTCTGCCTGTGCATCATTGTTAATATGTGTATGCATATGTATTATTGAACCACCATGATGCACATTATGCTGTATCAGAAGAGAAAGAATATGCAGAATGATTTGTGGCTATTCTTGGGTTGTTTATCCAAGCTTAATATTGTATACTCGTAAGGTAAATGTATGTTTTGAATGTAAAATGATAAAATTACTAATACTAAATCTCCAGCTAAATGTATCACAAAATGAAAATAAGAATTATTAAGGCTGAACGTAGACTTCCGTTTCATTCATGGATTTGTGTAGAGATGTGTTGTGGACATAGTCGCAATTGTCGCGCACATGAGAGTACGACACTTGTTAGTAGTCTCCCATGTGTCCCCACTTGGGAGACTGTATAGAACTATTGAATTTGCATTTTTTAAATAAAAAAACATGGTAACACTGGAGGGGGTAGGTAGTGATTACTTGTGAGATCTCAGCAGATAAATCGTTTGTATTTCTATGGTAGACCGAGCGGTGTATATGAGACCCTTAATTCAAGAACAATATAATGGCTGTGTTGCATCAGAACATCCCTGCCAGTTTTGCACCTTGTGTTTGTGACGTAAGCATCAGCAACAACTTAACTTTCAGCAGTTTGTGCTGCAGTCTTTTGGGCCTCACGCACGTGATAAGTATGCACATACATTCAATGCAAACATGCGAGAGCATGCGTGTCATTTGAAGGACAGTTGCTGTGGGTCCACAGCCCGAGTGACTGAGACCAGACATAGAAAGACAGTGGAGCAGAAGTTGGACTCTCTCCCTGTCACTTGATTCCAGCTGTTAGTCACACTATACTATTAAAGCATTAGTAGCGGGCAGTAGTCGCCAGTTGTGTTTACTTACAAACTCAAAAGTTAATCCACTAAAGCAGCTCCACCTTTGGCCTGCAAAGGGGGTGTGGTGACTCATCGGCCCGGTCAAGCATCGGCAATTCTGCTGTGGCAGTCACCTGCTGGCTTTAGCTCTCTGTGGGCATGGGATTAATGAAATAATCCAGCAATGCAAAGTAAAGCATTGCAAAGAAATTGCTTTGTGTCCGCAGTGAACACACCAGTAGACTAACCTTGTTAGAGACTAACCACTATCCTCCAATCATAGGGTGGTAATCACATTTACTTATATTTTATTTAAAATTTTACATTAGTTTGTATCTAAATTTGTTTTATAACAGCAGCTCAGTGGTAGGGTGAGTCATCCTTGAACTGGAAGGTTGTGGATTCGATTCCCGGCTCTGCAAGACTACATGCCGATGTGTCCCTGGGCAAGACACTTAACCCCACGTTGCTCCTGACAGTTGTGCCGGCAAAATATGAATGGGTATGAAAGATGTATGATAGAAAGAATACACTGCACATAGTATGAGAGTGTGAGTGAATGGGTGTCAATGGGTGACTGGCAAAACTGTAGTGTAAAGCAGCTTTGAGTGGTCATCAAGACAAGTGCTATATAAATACAGAGCGTTTCTTCTGTCTTTCCTGTTCATGGCCATGGCAGAGCACCTATTGTTGTATAGAATCTGTCCTCAGGACCGTATCATACAGTATCTGTGGATGCAAATGTGTATGTTCTGCCATACATACACGCACACACTGAAATGGGACCCCACTCTTTCCTTGACCCTCTGTCCTTTCCAACAACAGCTTTGCCTGCTTTGCACACTCGCTTGAGTCTGACACCTCTACCAGCTACTGTTTTTCTCATTCATGCACATACCTGATCCAAATAACACCAATGCCCCCAACCCCCCTAACTTTTATTTTCTCCCCACATCCGTCGTTCACTTTCTTCCCCCAGGGCCTGTGCCGGCCCTGCAGATCATCTCCTATAGGCTCCAGGTGCCCCGGCTCGGGCCCTGTCTGTTTTCATTCCTCTCCTGCAGGACAAGTAATTTGGGGGAGAAAGAGGGAGAGCAGATGACCACTGGCTCCCGACCTTTTCTCCCTCAATTTAACTCTTTGCCGCTGTGCTCGCCGAATGTGGCAATCAAGCTAGGCAGAAGTGACACCCTCATCTGAGCGTGGCTGGGCCCCACACACAATCACGGTGTCACTTTCCATCTATATGTTAGGGGCTGTGGGCAAGTGGTAGTGTTGGAACAGGGAATGGTGAAGGTGTGGGAGGGGGGCTCAGGTCCAAGCTACATGTTACCCTGTTAGCATACTTGGCTTCATGATGCTGCCAGTCATGTTAGTAACCTAGCTAAAATGTGTGTTCATTTTACTGCCAGCAGTTGTGCTTTTTCTTTGCAGCCGTTTGTGTGTTGGTTTCATTAAAAGACAGATTTGCCTTTGATTTCACTGTAATTTGAGTTGTAATGCTATTAGCTCTCATGCTACATGGGCCTCTCTTCCAGAAAAGGATTCTCTCCCTTCACTCTCCAGTGGTAGATTAGAGCATCCATCACCATCTGTTCCACATGGTGAGTGAACCAATTACATAAGCCAAGAGAGGGAAAATAACCAGATATTATTTTCATGGACCTGCGCAATATGAGGCCGCTTCATGACTGTTAGTGTGGCGCGACTTCGCCAGCGTAAGCCAGTGTGAAATACAATGAGATGTGGAAAAGCCTGGGAACTTGTGTTGGAACATGAGCTGCCATGTAATAGAGTGATTAAGAAGGAGGTTGAGAGTGAAGGAACACGGGAAGAGAGGCTTGGTTTGGTAAGTTAGCAGAACGGCCACGGTCCGTCCTCGTCTACAGTGACAGCTAGCCACAGCAGGGCCGGCAGCGTGGTGGATGAAAGGAGACTGAGTGGGAGTGGGCCGTGGATTATCGCTCGCTGATGGCGTGGAAATGTTTGAGAACACTAGTGCTTTTTTACTTCCTCTTTAGAGAGCATTTTGTCAGAAAGCATCAGCAACCGGAAAATGAAACAATGAGAAAATACAGAGCGAAAAACAACCAAAAATAGCAACAATAAAAATCCCTGGGCCCAACTTCTCTTTCTTTGGCCCCTTTTACACATGGTAACTAGGATTAGGAATTAGGATTGAGGGGGATAGCACCTGACCACTTGTAAGTACAGGTGTAAATACACCCAAGGACAGATTGCTGTCTGATCTGCCAAACAGGAGGTGGTTGGAGACGCATTGATGATCACATTGAACAGACGTGCAAATGCAGCGAGTCTCTGATGTGTCTCTGCTCCACCCACAACAACTATGTGAGCAGAAATATGTCCAAAACTGTTCAGTCTCCTCTGCCTTCATCGAAAAGCGAAGAGGAGTCCATACAAAAGTGCGACTTCACGTGTGGCTAACGTTGTTGTTTTTGTTGATATGGCAGCGCACAGAGGGGGAGGGGGAGCAAATGGATCTTGACCTAGACCTAATACCAGGTCTAAATGAATGTGGTGAAGTACTATCCGATCACTATCTGATCACAGGTGTACAGATGGCCTTTGTGTCACATTTTTTCATTCTATAAAATGGACGAGTTTGATACATAATGCAATTATTTGTATCCTGATTGGAAACAGTTGTGTAGGAAACCAACATAACCACTTTTTGCTTCCCTTCTGTTGGGGTAGCATGCACAGTGGTCCATTAACTATCAAGCTTCACTGCAGTCTGTCGATTCATTTGATAGAAAATCATACCATGCATAGAGTGATAAAATTCAAGGCCAAGGTGTTTACTTAGTTGGGTTCTTCTTCATTTCATGTATTGGTGGGCGACACAAAGTTACAAACTGTTACCATCAATCAAGAGATACACACGATCCCTTTGTCTTTCATCAGAATTGGATGCACTGTTGCAAAGAAGGAACGGTAATGCAACAAAAAAATTCAGATCAATATCATCATCAAGTACTTACTGTCCACTTACACAGTATATTACGACTAATTTTAAGACAAAAGGCAGGAAAATATATCGTATAACCCCAACGTATACATGTAGGCTACTGTATTACTAGATACATAGAAAATGAAATTGTCATATTGAATATACAAATTGCAATTGCCAAAATAAATGTTGTCAGTTGTACATTGTGCATTCAAAATCAATTGATAAGCTGAAATTCTTTCTTCTCTTTTTATGTGCGTGTTATTTTTTAACATAAGGAAGTGTTTATTTAATGGGGAATATGTGTCGGATCCGCAGTGCACGTTAAACCTGAAAGTGCTTCCAGAGAAACAACTTGTGTCTAACTGTTGTTCATCAGGCCTGAGTTCACATGATCAGACTATGAAAGTCTAAATGATGATCCACCTCTGAGGGGGGGCATCACGCATCGCTTTCATTGTGCGACTTCTGTCCCCTGTGCCGAAAATTAAATTGTCTGATGTGCAAGATTTACTTTTGTGGCGCTGCAGCCCCTGGACGGGCACTGAGGGTCACCAGTGCCACGTGTCATCTGCTGGCAGCATTGGTGCACCTCCTAATTTACACACAGAGCCACTCTGCATTTCAAAGGAGCTGCGGTGTCGGGCCTCCTGTTAGCGATCGCTATCTGGACCCTGCAGAGGGAGGATTAGAGTTGGCTTGAAAAACTGCTAACCACTACCCCTCCCTCCTCCTCCTCCCCCTGAACACCCTCACCCTCCCCCTCCCTCAGCACATTTACATTTTCATTTTCATATTAGATTTTCCTCCTCTGCTCGACCTCTCCAGTCACTGCCCTATTTTTCTTTCCTATATCCTCCCCTGAATCCCAACTGCTCTCCTTCAGTCAAATACCAGTTTACTTATGATGCCAATATTGTCAATATTTGCAAATAAAGACGACTAAGAGATATGACTTCACTTAAGTGGTTACTGATAGAGTTTATCTGAACTGGCTGCCTTTAACTAAAGCAACACATCTTGATGTCATTCCACAAAGGTTGTTATCATAGGCTTTATCATATAATAATGGACACAGTCTTGCAGTTGCAAAACAAACTCCTGTTGTGATTGTGAAGCCTTGAGATTTCGTGATTTGACAGGTGCCATGTCAATTTTTGAACCCGGAAGTTCACAGGCGTCACCTCCAATCAGACATGGTGTCCACTCTTATGTGCTGTGCTATCTTTGTCATCCATTTCCCCCTAAATTGGAGCACAATTTACAAAACTGACACCATGTGCCATTGAAGAGGAGCCAAAACTAGTAATCTTGTGGGTTACGGCAAAATATGAGGCACAATTTAAACTGAGAGGGAGAGGAAATGTTGGGGAATGAAGGAAGATTTTGCTGCAGGTTGTTGCAAATGTATCAGGACATAGAGAGGATGTTGACAGGATTTAGGGAAAAACATCAATCTTTTCCTGACCCTAACCAGGTGCTTTTTACATTTCTCCACTATTACACACTATTACATTGTCGTGAACATCTGTAGAAACATACAATGGCAACCAAAGATCCTGCAGAGTAGAGTCGTGTGACCAGTAATCTTATGTATTGTCGGAAAAAAGGAAATTGTACAGAGCGTCATTTCTGTACTACATATCAGATATAAGTGAAACTGTAGTTTCTCCCACTGCGGCTCACCTTTAACCCTCCTCCAGAAAAGAAGGCAGTCAGCTCATTTCCCCCATCCAAATCTTCTCTTACACCCTCTGTGTTCCTGTCTTATTCTCCCAGCAGCCACTGCCTCGCAGCTAATGGAATAATTAATGAAACTTTTGATGTAAAACAAATAATGGAGTTTCCAAGTATTTCATCTTTCAGAGCGAGGAGTGAGAACATAAATAGATCAAAGGCGTACTCAAATCTCTTTTTAAAAATGAGAAAAACACATTCAAAAAGTATTGTGAAATGAAACACGCTCCAGATAACGGTGAGTTCGCACACATCCATGAGATCCATAGAGTCATTTCTGTGAGCTGGAGAGCACTCGGGCTGTTGTAAACTCCTGATCTGAAGTTTCTTACACTTGAGAGAAATAGAAATATACTTTTCTCAATGCTTCACTGGGAGGGGCATGTTCCTGTTTTGGGTGACAAGTTGAAATGCAAGGGGAGAAGAAGACGGACTCCAGACCCTGCACCCTGCAGCTCGCGGTGGAGGAGAGGGTTGTCAGCTGAGGCAGGCTATCCCAGCATCCTCCACTCTGGTGCTCTCTATTCCCCTCTGAGACAGACAAGATGCTAATAGAGGCGAGTGAATCCTCCTTTCTGTATGCCCCTCTGTCTCTCTGCCAGGCATTGTTTACTCTCTCTCTCTCTCTCTCTCTGGCGGGAGATCTCATTCAGAGGGAGAGTGAATAGACTTAAATACTAGAGGTGCAAAAGGGTAGGTGAAGCACCATGACGCACACTGAGACGGACAAGGGGAGAGGGGATGGGAGGCAAAATGGGAGAGCAAGATGAATACTCAAAAGTATCTGCAAATGCCTTACTATCGTACATTTGGACCCGAAAGAAGAGAAGAAATAGCCTTGGGTTCCTCAAAGTTGCTACACAACTAAACGCAACCAATCATTTAACCAACCAATCATTTCATTCAGCTCATTCCTTCACTGACTGACCTGTGCACGTACTGCTAGGGCTAAACAAGTAATCGTTCTCAATCGAAACAGCAATTTGAAACAACACAATAAGCAAATTGCAAAGGCTGCTATTAAGTGTAATAATATAGCACATCAATTGTCAGTGGATTTTTTTTTTTATCTACCTATTTCAATCAAACTCTTCGAGTTGTTTTATTTTGCATTATTACTTTGTTGTGTACTCATTGTTGCATTAAAATACAGAGCAATATCAATATTGCGATGGTATAATGTGCCAACTAGTTTTAAATCTGCTAAGCATTGAATACTGACCTAAAGCTTGACTTAAAACATTTAGTTGCAATTGAATTATCTGTCAGAAAACTTGCTATTAGATATTTTCCCTCAATCATTCAGCCTTAGACTCTGCCCATAATGCAGCGCTTAAGCAGAGATTTAATAAGACTCCTCCCACAGGAGGTGGTGGGATGTAACTGCTATTAGCTCTTCCAGTCTCAACAATCCTAGCTTTAAACTAAACTTGTTCTACATACTGTGGTGAATACACTAGTCCCAGATGTATATTATGAAAGACGTTCAATTGTTTTAACATCTATTTTCTCAGCCCTTTTCAAACACACTTCTCTTTGTAATAATTTGCTTTGATGTTCACAGATATGAGATATAGGGTCATAGATAAGTTTTAACAAAGCACCTGCTGCTCTTTAACCAGTTAGTCCTTGAAGTCTCTGTTCAGGGAAATAAATATGATATAAAAAATAGGGCTTTTTCTGTAATGATTTGAAGACACTGTCAGAAAAGCATAAATTCACGTTACTAGTGTGGATCCTGGCAAGCCAAACCTATTATGTGCTCAGTACTACCCTAAACCATGAATGCATCAAATCAAATATTAATACGTGGATTGTTCGCGGCCTCTGAATCAACACATTTCACGCAAGTTAAGTTCATGAGCGCCATCGTGTCGTTGTGTTTCCGAACAGTGGCAAATGTCACAAATTGCTATTTAAGCTGTATGTTTTATTCCATTCAATGAAACGCTAATATTTGTCTATTTGCTACATGTGTTGGTTTCTTTTTTTTTAATAAAATACACAATTTAAAGTTCACAGACGAACAGAATGTGAAGAATTGTTATTTCTATCGTGACAACAAACACATCATGTGCACTGTGTTGTTGTTGTTGCAGAGGACGTTGCACCTCAACCCAAATATCGTTCCACTTCCTAGTCATGGTTATATGTTATTTGCCTTTGTGTTTTGCTGTTGTGTCATGAATTCACACTTCCAGGCCACCGTAGATAGTTTAGAGGTGCACAAACGTGCGCATATGGGGTCAAAAACCAATTTCAAGACATCAGATATATTTGAATATCAGACGTGATTTTCGGCTGAAACACACGCACACACATCCATCTGTGGGTGTGTTTGAGCTGGGATCAATGCTCAAGAAGAGAAGAAAGATGTGAGGGAGGGAAGAGGAGAGGGAGAGGGAGAGGGAGAGCCCGATTTTACATTTTGTGCATGTTGTCGATGGCAGACAGCTGACCTTCACGCTCGGCTGGGCAACAGCAGCGAAATGAAGGCCGTTCCAGTGGACTACATGAAATCTGTTACATGCTTTAAAGTTGTTCAATTAGATTATCCTTTTCATTTTTGTATTTGTGTGCACCGGGGGACATGTACAAAGAACCAGCAGTGAACACACACACACATTCAGTAAGGGAGGGAGAGTTTAACAAATGCAGCAGTCGCTGGATACCAGCCGTCATTTCCCAAATACAGTTTTACTATCGGCATGGATGCTAGGATGGAGATCATCCTTCCCCAACCAGAATCTGTTAGATTGGTTCTCCCCAATGCATAGAGGAGAAATTCCATAATACCCTCCAGGGTAATGATTTGAGAGAGAATGACACTTCTTCTCTTTTTGTTGCCATTCTCTATGTACAGGTATCTTTGGTGGAACTGTGACTCCAGTGCGGGTAACAACTGCCTACACCACAGAGGAAGCTAAAAAAAGGAAAAGGTCTAAAAGTGTTGGACAATAAATGCAATGTGAGTGTAAATATAGGCCGAGAGTTTCAGAGACGGACTGCCTCACCGTCATCTGTCACAAAACTCAGCACGGATCCCAAAATGCTGGCGTTTTTATGTCCTGTACTGCGGCTTTAATGCTCACACCCAACATCAGAATGTAGACAAATAGAATGTGATTTCATTGACTGTGACATGATTCAAATAGAAGGTTTCAACATCCTGTGGAATCAATGACACAAAGAAATGATGCTGTTTGAGAGAAAACTCTGGAACTCCCTTCCGGCAGAGTCGGTATCTTACTTCAAATCAAAACTCGAAACCTATCACTAGTTTTTTTTTTGTTATTTGTTGTGGTTGGTCATGCTTGTGTCGAGATGTTATTTTTTTTTACTGTATTTCTATTTGTGTTTTGTACTTCATAGCTTTGTTATTATTACTAGTACTACTAATTCTCATTTGTGTATGCATTTGTTGAAAGTGGATGTTTTGAGGGTAATCCACTGCTACCAATATAACCAAGCATACTGGGGTATTTTCCTGACTGAGTTTATTAATAGCAAAATAATAAACCGGACTCTGATCTAGGATGCAAGAAACAGCTATAGCTTTACTTGATACCTTTTAATAGCGACACAAATCTCTATGTGAACACATCGTCCCAAGCAAAACACAAAATAATCTGTTACCTAAGTGTGGTAATCAGGAAAAGACTAAGCTCGAATCATTTTAAACACTTAATGTGTGTATACTAAATGTCACGGTCCATCAAACTGGATTCTGGTCTTTTTACTTCTCTACTTTATTTGCAGCTGACAGCGTTTCAGACCCACAGTCTGTCAGGATGACGGACGCTCAGATAGCAGCTCGTCACATATTAACATTCAACTCTGCCAGTTTGTTCATATGCACCTTCATGCATCTGCCTGCATATATCTAGGTGTGTGTGTGTGGGGGGGTGTGTATGTGCGTGTGTGTGTTGGGGGGTAGGTATAGGGGGACTACTTTCAGAGGATTTGCAGTAATTATATGACAAAACGCCGGCAAGTCTCACCGGGTGCTGAGCAGAGGCTCATGGGTCAGGGGACCAAGCACTCTGGGCCGGGTAATTTGTAAATGTCATTCAGGTGGAGTCCTCTATCAACCAACAGGGAGGGGAGGGGGTCTGGGGCGGAGAGCAGTGGGGGAACATGGGTGAGGAGGAGGTGCAGCAGCAGCAGCAGCAGCAGCAGCAATCTTTTCTCATGTAGATGCCGAGTCCCTCTCCTGCTTTTGTCCACAGTGGCAGCTGACATGTGCAAAAAATGTTGGTTGACGTAGTGCATGATCCATATTAGCTCACATCAATTAATATGGAGGAATATTATTCCCCTGAAATTTGTGTGGCTGGACTGCAAATTCCTTTGCATTATTTTTTAGTATCTGAATTGAACAGATAATCAATAGTTTAAGCTTAATCATTTATAATAATAGATAAAAGTTGCAATAGAATAGCATGTCTTGTTTTCTGTTTAAATTTCAGATAGGGTTCATTATTGGCACATTAGTTATTAAACTATTAATAATAAACCAAGTACTAAGTCCATCTGCAAAGAATACCCTTTTATAATATTTAGCATTTATTCATGTATTTTTTGCCACAAAAGAATAAAATCCGCATCAAATCCAAATTTGACCCATTTCCATTTAACAGACATACTTATACACAATTTTTGACTGCTCTTTAATATTTGACGGTCTTAGCAATGGGAGCTATTATACTGTGTAGACACTATATAAACTAACATGGACAACAACAGGAATGATGTGACTGGTAAACAAGCTCACCTCACTGACCAGTTATGCAACTTTGTGCCTTGAGGTAAAAAGTTAAAATACTTTTTTATATGATCTAAAAACCATGATTCATAAGTGAGCACATCAGGTTCTTGTGAGGCTTTGCACACCCCTCGCAGCATTCCTGCCTGCAGTTGTGTCAGTGGAAATGTGTGCAGCTCAGCCGGCAAGATGACAGAGCAGACAGCGTTAGCTTTCTCAAAGTATTTGAGGAATATGCCCAAAAAAAGAAGATGCTCCCATTCAAATGTGGAGTTTTGTACTACCACACTGGAAAAGTTTACATACAAAGTCGAATTTCACACGCAGCACGTCAATTGCTCCATTGCTCAAGTTGCCAATTTTGACCAATCAGCTTTCAGATTCTCCGGATGATGTCACGTACTCGCCGGTGACCGGACTCTGTTCAAAATGGAGGCGAAAATCATAATTTCTGTGTGTGGGCACCCAGTGCTCGACAACACATGTTGCTGTATGTACTGCGACAAAAACAAAAAGGACAAATAAACAGCGCGAAAATGGTCAGCGAAGAAGTCGATGCTTGGGTCAGCTGCCCGATGACGTCAGCGGTTGATGGTGTGCCAAAAAAGCAGTGATCCCATGGCGCGAATGAAAGTGTAAACATGACGGAACAATTTATGAGACAAAAATCATTTGCTGCTACCTCAAACGTTTACTCTTACATGGAGATAGAAGTGAAATGAGTTTGGAGTGTGTTTCTACCATAGGTGAAGTCTAGATGAGTGGAGTCAAGTTATCTTTGTCTTTATTCGCTCTAGAAAAGTGATTAAATGGTTAAAGACAACTTAAAGACAAAGCTTTACACCATTTATGTCCAATTCTGTTCTATAGAATTCAAGTTCTAATTTATACTGCAGGTAAAATGACTTGACACATCTTGGTTTGGTCAGTATTTTTTCTTTTTTTTCACGGCACAGTAAATAGCTGGATTTCACATTGATTCACTGCACAATAAGAATTATTGTAAGATTCTGACTCATTCTAGCGACATGACACGAGACGAGGACAGTTTCTTTTTTGCAAACAACAGAATAAAAATCATCCTCTGTCTGTAACCAACCCCACACTCAAACAGCATTAAAAGGGAGCCATTTCTTTAGCAAGTGTGTGGAAGGACAAATAAACAGCGTGACATAAATTTCCTGCAGCGGTTGCAGCATTCAGCGGTGACTTTTATTGCTTGAAAGTGAGAGGAGAGGCGCTATCAGACTATTGGGCTTTATTACAGTGGGTATAATAGGGCTGGCTGGAGAGTTTTATACGTTTCTGTCTGGTTGAGCGCCATTGCATCTCTCCATTCTCCACTAGTGTGATTGTTGCACCGGCAGGTTGTCTGTGATAGGCTATTGTGCCCACTCTCCAAAAACCCTTCACCTCAGCTGCAATGCCGCCTCTTCTGTCCTCTCTGGCCTCTGCTGATTTTCAGCACGGCCCCCACCCCCTACTCTCCCCTTTCTTCCCGTCTGAATAAAGAGCTCTATCTATCAAAGCCAAGCCAAGACTCAATCTTTCACCGGCTCTCCGGCCTTCGATCAACTATCTGTGGAAACTGTGGCTTATAGAGCTGAGGCATATGCGAGGGCTGCTGTGATTACATTTTAGATCTACCATAGGAAGCATCGAGTCCAAAGTCCCCACCATACACAGAAATACACACACACTGAAGCCTTGACTGCACAATTTCTACCTCCACACCACACCACAACTCCTCTTTAACCCCTTTAGATGCAGTTTGCTCATTTTATGTTCCTTTTAAGTAGATTTTAGGTCGAGGAAAATCATCTCCATGACAGTTCCAGCCTGTCACTAACTGTTATGACGTCTGAGCTGAACACAGTCCTCAATCCATGGACTCTGGAAATGTCTGAAATGTCATTTTTAAACACATTTCATTAAAAACCTGATATTCACGCGCCGATTAACTGTTGACACCTCCTGTTTCATCTGCTCTCATGATTATCATGACATCAAGGATGTCCATCTCTAAAAGGATCCTGCATGTGATAATGCATAGGCCATAGGGAAGGGAGGGCCCTTCTGGTTTCATCTCGAGTTGATCATGTCGTGTTTTAGCATGTCGGAGAACAGGTGGAGAATATTGACAGAAATCCTTTGGGTGTAGTTTATTTCACTTTATCTGCAGTCATTTGCAGGCAGCTGCTAATGTTAATTAGCTCGAAACTCTCTAGCATTGTATAAAGAACGGAAAATTGAAGTCTCGTCCTGGATTTCTGTGGTCTACAGAGTATTAGGTGTTGCCCCCAGATAATTCCCTATCAGGCGAAGTGTCCGATGGGTTCATGTTTATTGTTTAAGGGTTTCACTCCCAGAATGCTCTCTGCTTGTCAGCAGTCCTTCCATATGTTACAATAAGACGGGACATGACTGAGGTGTTTAGTTCTGGCTGAGCAGGAGACACCGTGGATGTCCTGCATGTCCTGCTCAATAACTCTGCTCATATACAACAGTGTGACATGTAGAAAGAAACTGAGAGGCATGTTGCTACCGTGGTAGGGATATGTTGCTGTTTTATTTAATTACAAAAAAGCAAATATATGCAATTTTAACACACAACAAATGTGTGGGAGTGTCCACGACACACTGACAGGAAACAAAACGATTTTTTTTTTTTTCCGTATGTAATGAGAGCACTGCAAGTCATGTGACACGAATGTAATCAGCTCGGGACTTTTGTGCGACAATGGTAAGTGCGGGGAGAGATTTGCAGTGCTGGAAATTAATTTGTTGTTGTATTTGATTGTTAAGTCAAATACAACCGCTTTATCCTCCACCAGAGGGTCGCGGGGGGTGCTGTGCCAATCTCAGCTACATCGGGCGATAGGCGGGGTACACCCTGGACAGTTTGCCAGTCCATCGCAGGGCCACACACAGCTAGAGACAAACAACCATTCACTCTCACACTCACTCCTATGGTCAATTTAGAGTGTCCAATTTACCTAAACCCCACATTGCATGTTTTTGGACCGTGGGAGGAAGCCGGAGAACCCGGAGAGAACCCACGCACACATGGAGAGAACCTTTCTGCATGCAAACTCCATGCAGAAAGGCCCTTGTTCCAACCAGGGCTCGAACCCGGGTCTTCTCGCTGCAAGGCGAGAGTGCTAACCACTACACCACCGTGTGTCCCCAGGCCGCCATTATCCTTTGATAATAATCAACCAAGAACACAGTGTAGACATATAGTTTTTAGTATCAGTGGGTATGGCTGTACAGTATGGGTGAATAACGACTGGGCCAGTAAGTGGATCACTGGGCTTGAAAAGGTTAAAAATATAGCCATGCTAAATGCAATGCAGCTTCAAATTTGTGAGGTAAGCTGTGAAATTGAAATAGGGGCAACCAAGTAACAAAAAGCCTTTAAAGAGTCTCAGAAGATTATACCACTTGAACTAACTCAGCTTTAATTAGTTTAGTGGACGTATCAAGGCGCGGACAGCACAATTACGTAAACAATTTTACGCTGGTATTGATTGAAAGAGAGGAAAGTACCTTCCCTCCTCACATGGCAAGTGTGTTGTCTTATCTATGAGATGGCAAGATTGGTTACAAAAGAGAAAGAGTGAGAGGGAGGGAGAGATATCGCAGTATTGAGTTTTAAGCCTAGCAAGGCTCAGTGGTTAGCGCCAGTCCCCTCTACACACTGCAGGCCTGACTGCAGCCCAATATGGTAAGAACTTAATGCCACCAGGGACCCAGCCCATTTGAATGCTCAGGCTTCCTTTATCACAGGCACAAGTGGTGCAGAAAAATTGCTCAGGATTAATTCTGGAGGCCTTGCAAACACACACAGCTGGGATCAGTGCTTACTGTGCGCTTGGAGGTGGCACTAAAAAAAAAAAAAAAAAAGATTGGGGCTTTCTCGGATGCTTTTATAAACGGTGGGTTGGGCCTTTCCATTGAAGCTTTGCCTTTTGTGGGGCTGAAGGGGCTGCTGGAGTTGCTAATGCAACTTAAAATAGCGTTATAAGACATAATAGCATACATGTACAAAGTGATAAGGGCATTATGGCGTCTTCTGCACAACCCTCCTCAAAACCCACAATTTTCACTGAGGTTTCCAAATGTTAAGAGTTTTATCACCTTGTTGGCTGCGGGCTCTGCTATGCTAGTACTGTATATATCCACCACACCGAACACAGTGTATGGAGTACAGTTGTTAAGTGGTTTTTCTCTGGCATGTCTCACTGTGCCCATTTACAACAGGAAGAGTGAAGAAGCCAGCTGCAGTCACAGACCCTCTCTGGACCTGCACACCAACTGAGGACTCTGGATGACTGGATGAAGCCTGATAAGCCTGGATGTACAGAGTTTATTGCCCTGAGGAACCTTATGCTGTACAATGTAGAAAAAGCCCTTCTATTTCTCCTTCACTACAGCAGCTCTTCAAATCAATAGTTGCATTATAGAAGGTACAATAGCTATGACTTTCTATTGAGTCAAGTTGACGGAGTGGCCATACGTTTTGGAGTGTAGCAATGGCATTGCCTTAAGTATTCAGTGGCAGGGACATGAACCAATCTCAGCCAATGTCAAGGTGCTGCTAAATTGTACCTGCCAATATGGAACTCCCGACAGGAGGATCTCAGGCAGGCAGGCAGGCGTTTTGAAAATCTTTTGAAATTTAAATGTCTGCTCATGTCAAGAGATCTTTTAATTTGAAATTCCGTTTGTAACACGTATACAGAGCTGCCCAGTTAACATGCTTTATAATGGACATCATAGTCAAGTTTATCATTCATTCATTTATTCATTAATTGGCTTGGTCAAGTCACTGAAGTCATACAAAATAACCAAATCTAGGGAATTTAAATCATATTACTGATGGTTCAGAACAGGCCACTTAGCTGTTTCAGTGTTGTAGATAATGAGTGTATTTTTCATATAAAATATAACGTTTGAAACTATAATGGTTGAACACTCCTCCTGTGTCAGTGGTTTTCCCTCAGGTGCTCCGGGCTTTCTTTTCAGAAATGTGGCTAAGTTTGATTCACGACTCTCAATCGGCCGTAAGTGTGAGTGTGACATTGAATGTTTGTAAGACCTGGGACTGAGCTCTGGAGAAATGTATGCTGTTCCCATTAATCCTCCAGTGTCCTGTGAGATTAGCTCCACCCCCAACACGCAATGAGAAAATATAATATGTTGCGTTGTTAAAATGTGACACGGAACCATTAATGTAATATTTCGTCTTCTAGGCTAAAATCAAGAAAACATCTTCATCTTTGGAACATTACCAAAAAATAAAAACTATAAAATACACAACAGCTAATAAAAAATACACAAAACACAAGACGCAAGTCCAACACACAGGGACAATGTGACAGTAAAACCTAATGAACTCTCTGACAGACCATGTCTATAATAACCGGGAGATAAGGACACTAACATCATGATAAAAATGTTTCAATACAGTCAATATCAGTGATTATTACAATAAAAGTGACATTTGTAGATGTTGCTCCTGAGTGAAAGAAACCACTGTGGCTTTAAAATTATTTATGGGCAGGAAACAACAAATGTTTGTGAAACAGAAACATTTTACACATCCGAAGCAAAACGTTTCATCGAAATGATGTGTTGTTGTTGAAGAAAATCACCCCATGCTGGTGTATTGTCATACACAGGATGTTGTGTGATTAAGTAAATGTACAGCATTGTTTTACTATGAGATCATTTCTTAATTATTACAAAGTTATGTGCTATTTTAACACTATTAGTGGGTATATAAATAAACCAGTGTGCTGCATTGTATTCCTTTCTTTCCTCTAACCCTTAAACCCGTGTCTCTCCACAAATACAACACACACACACACACACACACAAAATGACAGACTGACTATTGCCGCAGCCTAAAGGTGAAACGCGAGTCGCACACACTGTCGCCCATCTAGTGGAGTGCACTTTGAGCACCAGTCCACACCGCACAGCCAAGCTATCATGAGACTAGCCAGCATGAATGCACACACAGATTCACACAAACACACAGTTCAATAAACACAGACAATCATTCCCTCCCCCATCACTTTCCCTTACACACACGCAGCAAGAGCTATCAGCGCGGGGCATGTCCCTTCCCTTAATGCTGATGACACTGTTTCCATTTTGGTGGAGACACTGCTCTGTAGCTGTGGTGATATGGATTCTTATGGCCGACACAGTCCATCGGCCAGCAGCTTGCTTCCAGCCACATAGCTTTGTTTATGTGGAAAAGCATATCAAAGTGAATTACTATTGAGAGGTAGCTAAATCAAATATGTGGCGTGAGGAGAGGAAACATATATATTTATATATATATATATATATATATAAAAAAATATCCCGTTCCCCATTTCAGAGTCATTTGCCCTTGAATGTTCATCTAACCTGTTAATAACAAAGTGCTTTTTATGAGGTAATATGGACGCCAGAGACATCCAGAGCTCAGCTCCTGAGGTGAAAGGTATGGAAGCAGACACACTCGCGAAACCATCATGGAAAACACAATTTCATTCAGCTCCACCTCATTGTGTTGATACAAGGTCACGATCAAATGTTAACTTTTGTGTTCACCGTATCCAGACGAGGGAAGGTATGTTTGTTCTCCAGCCGACGTAAGAGAATGTGACGTCATTATTGATTGACTTTTGTTCAGTCGTCATAATATTCCATAAAAAAACTGATAAGGACCTCTGCATTAAACAAAATAAATGTTCTTCTATGCTTGATTATGCTACAACCACGATTGTCATCATGCATGCATTTATTGAGATGTATTGAAATCTTTAATTAATTTCCAATAAAATAGTGTTAAGTATCCAGATATTTTGGCCGGGCCTAAAGTGGCTGAAAGATGATAGACTTATCTGTAAATACAGAAATCTGTACTTCACTGTTAACATACAGCACCAATACAGTACCAGTGTGGAAAGCTATGTTCTTTATACAGTATAGTAACACTGTAAAAGCTGGTGAAAAGGTATGGGGTGTGGATGAGTTAAATACAGGAATCTATTGGTCAATCTATTTTGTTGTAAGAAAACAAACCTTCTCAAATATAGTGCTACATACCCATTTGGATGGGACAGGACAAAAGGCCACCATGGGCCCTATTTGTCAATGCTATTATTCACCATAAAGGCCATTTCATAGTCTGTGTGTCCATGAGTTTGTCTGCTATGGTCTGCCTGATGTAAATGTTGTCATCCATCCATGTCCATGACGGTACAAACACACCACTGTGACTGCAGACATCTTGCGTGCAGCCCTGCGCATGCTGCGTGCAGGGCAATTTAACGGGAATGGAATAGAACACAGATCTCAGTACGTATGGAAATGTGACCATGCGTGTACATGTGAACGGAATGCGCACGGAACTTTCCACAGACACAGAATGTGGTAAGGCCACGAGCAGAACATCTTACACTCTTAAAGGTCCAGTGTGTAAGAAATAGAGACATCTAATGGTGAGACTGCAGACTGCAACATCTCTATATGGTGGCGTTTCGCACACCAAAAACAATGTAAACACTCTTGTGCCTATAAAAGGTTTATTCTAAGGCTACAAAAATGTTTTAAATTATTATAATTTTAAGGCAATATATACACTTACACAAACACATGTGGGTAGTATATTACATTTATGACAATAATCCTCCTAAATGGAGTGGAGCTTTAAGAGGTAATTATTTAAAAAAAAAAAAATGAAAGGAAGAAGACATCATTTAAAAAAAGAAAGACGTAATAGAAAAGGAGATGATGTAGAAACAGTGCACTGGAGCCTAACAGATTGAGAGCAGGTTGCACCTTTTGAACTCTATGAGGTGGTAAGATGGGTGCAGGAAGCAGCCACATAGTAAACACGTAAGATAGCAATCGAACAGATTCAGGCTCAATTGTCTACCTCCATCAGGATGAGAAGTTATAGTGAGGTGAGGGTGTGCTGGGGGAGGGGAGGGCAAAGATAAAGCATCAATTCCATAACTGTCGGCCCTGACCCTCTTCCAGCCACAGACAGCCTTGTGAGCCTGGTCTACGTATTTCAATACACCTCGGCATAAGCGTCTGCTTGTCTCCAACTCCAACTCAAATATCTCCTGACTTGATTTCAAACACAAACTCTCATTTCCAGCCCCTCACACCCTGGCACGCCTAATTCCTCCTCAAGAGTCAGGGGGTAAGACGATACCATTAGCTCATGATACACAATCCTCCCCAACTATAGCGGGAAATTACTGTCAGCGGGGCAGCCTGCCGCACCGCAAGCTGCAAAACAATGGATGGGCCTCGACCAAATTAAAGCTCCATAAATCACAAGGTGTTTAACTGTGCTTCATGTGTGGTGGCTCGCCTCATCGTTTCATCCTTCTCCATCTTTTTTCACCCCTTGAAGAACAAAGGGGCTAATGACGGATTCATATGCATGCATCAACTGTAAGGAAGGAGGGAGGAGGCACACTTATGCCTGTTTCATAATGGGAGCCAGGATTATTCTGTAACAATGCCACAGGTCCAACTGAGGCATATTAATGTGAGTCAACGACAAATCAAATAAAACAACTGCAAAAGTTCTCAACTCAGTTAATCACACGGCTGCTAATGTTTGTAATTGCAACTCGACATTTGTTCTGTGCAGGTCTAGTCTACGTACATCAAGTAATGCAGGTCATGAAACAGTAGGAGTCGTCGTAACAAATGTACCTGAATATCAACTTCACACTTTCAATGACCTATGTCTATTTTGGGTGATATTTCAAGGGGCTTGTTTTTTGTTTTTTTTTAAATTGACAAGGTTTCAAGGATTGCAAGGACCAATGGGAACCCTGGTAACAGCTATTCTAGTGAAGGGAGAAGGCAGCAAACGGTCCAAATGATCTTCACGTTCACCTGAGGTTTTCGCGTTCATTGCCCACCTCATTGGCTAAAAATGCAAAGAAACACCCATGCGCTCTTGAAGATAGGGATTTATGAGCTTGAGGTCAACTGCTGACAAACTATCTGGAAAATACCAGGAGTGTTTTTGATTCACTGCACCGCTCATTCATAGGGGAGCATCTTCACAGGAAGTATTTTACCCATTTTGTTTTGGGTTTTTTTTTTAAGCCAGAAGTAAATGAATTTAGAAGAGCAGAGGTGGGCCTGACTGAGCACCTGCAACCACGCACCTATTGTACGGCTATAATTGTCAATCACACGGTATCCACTGTGCACTACATGCAGTGTTTTATGGTCAATTTGACTCCAAATGGGATTAAATATGAGGAAATTGGATAGCGTGCTGTACTAAAGACCTGAAATCACAAACAATGACCAAATAAACAGCCTGAATGGACTGGATTGTCATATAGTCTATGGCTTATTTAAGGTACAAAGGTTGTTTTGCGTCGGCCTTTGGAGGAGCTTAGCATTAGCTGTATTTATGCTTCAAGGGCATCATGACTAAAATGAATGGGAAAAAGATAATCATTTGATGGAAATTAATCACTTTAAAGGCCAAGTAATGAATTCTCTGTGGATGGTACAGTATGACTCTTAACAAACAAAGTGGCAGAGCAGATTGAGGAGAGGCCAACGTTGATACTTCCAGACCTCTGATTGCTTCTAACAGTCTATTGTAACTGTTGTGGTCACAGCCATTTCAAATAAAAGTCCCTTTTCTTTTTTTACAGGTGAAAACACTGAGCTGGGAGTGAAGTCAGACACAACATTTTGAT
The DNA here is from genome assembly GCF_019176455.1 of Solea senegalensis. Classification (NCBI taxonomy): domain Eukaryota; kingdom Metazoa; phylum Chordata; class Actinopteri; order Pleuronectiformes; family Soleidae; genus Solea; species Solea senegalensis. The sequence continues at coordinate 22,428,968 of NC_058028.1, read as the reverse complement.
AGCAAGGCCAGAGATGTTTTTTATATCATTTTTTCAAGGGCACTCTGCTGCTTTCAAAAAAGTCCTCAAGGATTTTCAATCACTACTAACAGCAGTATTTAGTGACGACCACTCAGGGGAGGGCTTCACACAATGATATTTGACTTAAGGGTTCAAAAGGCCGGAGAGTCATTCAGTCTTTGGTGTTCTCCTTTTGACCCACTCATTGCGGCTAACTGTGCCATTTCTGACAGAATGGAAGCCTTTGTGCGGTACACTATAACAACAGCCACTGAAATGACTTCTCATTACTTAAAAGATATTTGGAGCAGTCCCCTAAATTACACAAAGGCTGACAATTGGTTCGACCTGGGAATTCATTTTCACTGGAAACGGCAGATGGACAATTTTCAACTCTTAAAACTCTCATTTCACCATGAAGAGGAGCGTTTACGGGCTGAATTGACAGCTTCGCGCAGGTGACTAGTTCTTCAAGGTCCACTGACAAAAACACAGCACTGAAGTTGCATTTAAGTTGAATTCAAGGCACAATACTGTTCAGGTCCAGTGGAGTCTCCTCATGTCTACTTTTGCAGCTACTAAATGAATACAAAGTTATACACTATATTTTGATAGGCAGGGAAAAACAAGTGCGCCGATGGTTAAAATGACCTACATGCATTTTGCAGCCAAAAACAATGCTTTATCGAATCTGAGTTTGTTTGTTTTTTTCATGTGGAGAAAGTGGGTTCTGCTCTATAGATTAACCATTGTCTATAGGTTTGAGTTTTTATTGAAGAAGAGCATAAACACTTCAGGAAAATGTGTACTGATGTTTCTAAATCATCAGACATAGGCACATTTTCTCATAGACTTACAATACATGCAAACCAGCGTAGTTGCCCCCTAGGTTTAAGGCACTTCTGCATTGGCTTCAGCTTCAGGACACAGAGATGTGTCAATTTATTTTTTTATAGGGCTGCAACAATTATTTGATTAATTGATTACTGATCGATTACTAAATTTGTTTTCCGATTTTTTGTATTTTTGAGCTTCTTAAATGTGAATACGCTCTGGTTTGACTGTTACATTTGACAAAGAAATCATTGAAATATTTTGGTTTGGGGACAAAACAAGACATTTGACAACATCATCTCTTCTCTTAGGGAAACACCAATGAAAGAGGTTTTCAAACTTTTTCTGACAGAGCGAGAGAGAGAGAGAGAGAGAGAGAGAGAGATAGCTATAGAGAGAGAGATAGCTATAGATAGATAGATAGATAGATAGATAGATAGAGAGAGAGAGAGAGAGAGATAGAGATAGAGATAGAGATAGAGATAGAGATAGAGATAGAGATATAGATAGATAGATAGATAGATAGATAGATAGATAGATAGATAGTGTTCTGAAGAAAAAGGCTGGAAGTCAAGGATTGGTGTGTGCTGAATAAGAAAATGGAGAATGGAGAGTCACTCCATCCACACCAGATTGACCTGTCACGGCTCAGTAAAACAGGACTCATATGCACGACCCTGAGGCTCAGACAAAGGTTTAAACTGTTCATCTTTACTTAAAGTTGGCAGACAAAACCGAGCAAAGGGGAGATGCCACGTTCATGGTCAGGCATGGGTCAGCAACGGGAAGCCAGCGTTAACAAGCTAACAGACCAAAAAAAGGGGGGGGCGATGCAAAAGACTGACTCACAAGACTCACGCACAGCCAGGTTGTCAGACAGAGGAAGAAGCAGATGAGTAGAATGGGTGGAGGGATTCAGGTGACTAGGAACAGCGGGAAGGTCATGATCAGATGTTCTAAAGTAGAATAGGTTCCACCGACTTTATTAATAGTAAGAATAGATTCCATATTCTGCATCTATTAAGTGGTCTTCTGAAGGTGGTTGGATTAGGTACTGACGCATTTAATGCTGACTGCGGTGCATGTTCTTGTGACATAGAGGCTGTGTTGTTGTATCATGTTGTTTTGATTAAATACCGTTGATTAAGATTGTCGAACCATGTGATGCAGGACGGATGTCAGTGTGAACGGTGAATAAATGATTATCTTTTCTTGTCTGAAATCTTTTATCTTAGATAAAAATGATGATCTTTCAAAATACAAAAGTAATTCCACAATCACGAGGAGAAAAACTGGCTCTACGTTAAACTACGTTATTGTTTTTACGTACAGTATTTATTGAGTAAAACATTATATGTACCTTATGTTTGGACAATCAGGTCAGTACTACACCCTCAGACCTGTAGATGGAGCTTTACTGGTTATTCACAGCTGGTGACTGTGAAACAGTTTACATATTAAGATCAAACAAGGTCTTTTAAAACTCTTTGTCCAAGCGTTTATGAATACTTTAGCTTGATTTGTGATTGTCGATATTTTAACTTGAATTGTTCTGTTCTATGCTTCCAAAACGCCATTTCAGAATTTAGTGCAATAGAATTTATACAGAATCTATTTGTTGTTGGGACGCTTGTATTGTTGGGTCTGGTATTTGACTCGTTAACTCACAACATGCAGTGACACAGCCTCCGACAGATGACAGAAATATCATGTTTGACTAACTCCAGAGGCAGCGAAAGCAGACATTAGACTGTCATTTGCTCCCATTTAAATCAGACTGTAACGGCTAAATCAATTCTGCCCGTTATCAGCAGCATCAATTATCAGAGCATCACGTGAATTCCACCACAGTTTTTCAGATTTTTAAGGAATAATGAACTTCCAAACCAAGACTCAGCCCCATCTAAGCTCTGGACTCAAAGTCTCTGTAACACATAGTTTCCTGGAAATGATATTTTGTATGTTTGTCCTTCACTTTCTTGAAATGTTTCTTCCACAATAACACAAAGCATACACAAGAAACACAATATGAGCTGCAGAGTCATTATGCACAGAGGCCGACGTGCAGTATAGGTGCAGTCAGCTGTATCTCTGGTGTTCAGCACATAAGGGACACGAGGGTGGAGGTTGCGAGAGAGAGTAGCCTCTGCAGCGTGTCAGTGAGTGAGTGAGTGAGCTGCCTGTAGCATGATCACAGCTCCATCTAGTGGACCACAAGTGGAACGTCACACATTATGATGCAAGGTGACGCTCAGACAGATTTTACATTAGTTCTTAATCTATCTTTCATTTCAAATAAGTCTCCAGACAAACAGGAGAATATGATCCGTTCAGCAACAGGACAAAAAAACAAAAAAACTACATGTTTGTGTGATATTGTGTTCATACTGAATATTGATTTTAATCTAGGGTAAGTATTAGATTTGACATTTTCATCAATTCAGTGTTCATTTATGTTGATGAATAACATCAAAGAAAGGGAAAAATGAATGTATATATTTTTAAAGAAAAGAAAATAATGAATATATGTACATACATTTTGTGAACTGCATCATGTGCAATCCTTTTATATTTGCCGGAGACTTAAAAATAAACATAATCATCACTAATGCTATCACCTTCAATATATAAGGACTTTGTTTTGGGTTTTTTTTAAACTTCAATGCAACAATGATATAATTATTCTATTTTTATATTCCGTTTAATTGAGTTCCCGGGTGGTTCTTCGGCTTTTTCAGATTCTTGAATATAATCATACACAATAAATACTTGACTGGTTATTTTCAATCTCAGTTTGTTTTACAGCAACACACGTGGTTATATAGCACATGCAAAAAATGCATCAATCCTTATCTTATTTAAGCTAATATTTTTAACAGATTCCACAAGAAAGTAAAACATAGAGCATATATGTGTGTATACATTGTCCATGACGGTGTGTTCATTGTCATACAGGTACTACAGTATTTGTGTGTAACCTTAAAATGACATAATGTCAGACAGCGTTTCACTGTGTAAACCGCTTATTGTGACACATGCAAAGGTTTTATTATTAGAACATTTCTAGTGGGCAATTAAGGGAAGAAAAAGCTCACACTTTGGGAGGTAAATACAATAAATTAGGTCATTTTTGTGCCTAAACCTTGACCAAACTCTGAGTGCATGTTAATTATCCTTGCCATGCAACATGCTTCCATATATAGGAGGATGTGGTTATTATTTTCAGCTCTGGTATAGAACATGAGAACATGAGTCATGAGACTTTTTCATATGAGACTTTTGACACAAAGGTGTTGAAATGTACTATCTTTCTGTCTGGTTGTAATACATTCCATGTAGAAATAAAAATATATATATATATACATATTTATAAATATGAAATACAACATGCAGAGAGAAAAGTAAGACATGCAGCAGATCAGCTGCAACATTAAAACAGATGAATGGTTTTAATGTGGTGGCTGATCAATGTCTGTTAAATTGATTTAATATGATAGGATATGATTTTAAATACTGATTAATGACATAGAGCCTACAGTATACTGTATGTGAAGGGAAAAGTATTATAACTGACATGAGCAGAAAACACACTGAATGAGGTTTGTTATAGTGAGTTTGTATCAGAGGAATGGCTCAGTCACCCTCTTGTTTCCAGCCTAAAACCGGCTGAAGGGCCAGGCCACTGGAGCGTATTATGCAGCCACATATACAGTACACCGCCTATATCACAGGAGCTGCTGCAGACAGCTCCTGCCTATAGCATGCACACCTCTCACCCCCACCATCTTCACCTTCCCCTGCCCGCTGCATCACAGTCTGGGCTTGCCGTCACAACTGCTGCTGCCGCCGTCTCCACCGCCGCCGCCGCCGCCGCCACCACTGCACCGAGAAGGAATTTACATTTTAATAGGCAGAGCTGCTCACCGTCTCCGAATGAGGGTATGTGTTCAGGCAAACAGCAGGAAACGCACCCAGCTGCACGCTTCCAATGAACCCTCCAGACAATTTCTAGGCCAGGGAAAATGATATTTTTAGCCACTGGGCCCCCCTGTCTGGATCGTATAGCATATATATATATATATATATATATACATATATGTGTGTGTGTATAAATACATACATATAAAAATTACACACACATGCATGCATATTTTACAAAAAGCTTCTCTGAAATGAGATTTGATATGGTGCCATGTTAGATCAGTGGAGATGAGGTGAGGCAGCAGAGTGAGCTCTGGTGCAGGGAGTGGATAGAGACAGAGGAGAGATGGAGCAGAGAGGTGGTGGCAGCAGCAGCAGCAGAGAAAAGGCCTCGCTGTGGGCCTGTGTGATCGCAGACCATGACGGTTCCATCACAGCTGTCATTAGGCACCAAACAAAAGGCGCATCAAGGAGCAGGACGGAGAGGAAGAGCAGGCAGAGAGGGGCGGGGGGGGGTTGAGGGGCGGCTGGTTCTCTCACTGGGCCACTAGATGAAGTGTGAGCCCCGGAGCACAGAGAGGCAGGTCAAACAGGTTCCACTTAAAAACAGAGGTCACAGCGACAGGATGTATTCCTCTTTTCTTTAAGTATTTTTTTGCACCGTTTTCATCTCTTTATTAAAGCTGCAGACATTTGGTAATTTTGTTGTTCTGATTCTGTTTGATCTTTGTGAAGAGAATTGATGCAACATTATTTTTTATAATGCATCCCTCATCTAAAAATGGGCTGTCAAGTAATACTATCAGACCTGACTGAGGGAGCGTTTGTGTGTATACAGCAGCAGTTTGTGGCCATCTAGCTTCACTGGCCTAATGTTGGTGTTGCCTCCGCTGGTCATCACATCCTGTGTGCAGCACACAGTAAGGCATGACGTAGGAACACGATAACATATTTATGTAATCGCATCAATTTAAGAAAAATAGAGATCTAGGTCTAAAAGCCACTAGAACAGACTACCTTATAAGTCAGAGAGAGTAAGAACAATAGACCTCATTCATCACTACTGTCTCAAGGGACCAGTGTGTGGGATTTAGGGACACTGATATGCATTTAGACATGCAAGTAAGACATGAGCGCATGCATTTCCAGCACCATATGATCCCAGTGACTGTTCTTTTTACACATTATCATGACACACATGTTTTTAGCAAGAAGGTTATTTAGCAAAGGGGTTATAACCCGTCTGCCTCCACTCCTCCCCTCCTGACCAGATTTTTCTCAGCATCCCTGTTATTCTGGTGTGTGATTGCAGCTTTGGGCATGCAATCAAGACTGGGGCCCCTCCCCGCTCTAATTAATAACTATTGAACATGCCAACAACAATCAACACTAATTAAAATGTGTGCTTGTTGACAAGGGTACAAGCTTTATCAAAAGGCAGGGTGTGTGTGTGTGAGTGTGTGTGTGTGTGTGTGTGTGTGTGTGTGGAGAGGGGGTTACTGGTGAGAGCCTCTGTTCTCCATAATAAGTTAACAAAGTGCCCCGAGCCACAGTTTTAATTCAAAACAAAGCAAAGCTGCTGCTGCTCTGTGACACTGACTGTTGGCACAGGGAGGCAGGTTGGCTCCCACAGCTGCAGAGTAACTGAAATCTACACTCTGTGTGTGTGTGTGTGTGTATGTGTATGTGTGTGTGTATATGTATGTGTATATGTGTATATGTGTATGTGTATGTGTATGTAGGATACAATGATTGTTGCAACGTCACTTGCTCAAACAAAGACAACCCACTATCTGTTAACAAAGGACATGCTTTTGTCCATGGTCATCCGAGGACATCCCATCTTGCCACCTTTGTAGTATGACAGGGTGCATGTTGCCACTGTCCATTTTTCTATTACAGTGTTGTTTTATTTTTCAAATGTTCTTTAATGTTCCAATAGCATTATGTTTTCCTTTTTCTACTAAGTTCCCCGCAGCTGCTACTTTTCTTACTGTCCAGCACTGTATGTTTTATTTATCATTTCACATATTAAAAAAAAGGTTATAATACCTTATTAACAGTTGAATTGATGTTATTTCTCTGACAGTATATCACCTACCATCTTATTTAAGTTAGCCATATAGACATAGTTAGCCTGTATATGCTGAGGATTTCTTTATAATCACAACAGTAATATGATGTAATATAATTATATGATGTTTGTAAAGGATAATGCTTGCAGGTTACTCAGACAAGTAAACAGTAACCGTTCATTTTGTCAGGAGTGAATGCCAATTGTATCTATTCCCATTGCAGACAAAAGCCAGATGTTATTGGCTGTTTGTGGGTTTTCTGAAAAGTGAAAAAGAGACTAAAGTGAGTTTGCCTCTGTGTGTGTGTGTGTGTGTGCACTTGTCTTGAGAAACAAGCATGAGAGCTGTGGGATCTCACTGCTCTAATATTACACATTCTGCTTGGATCAACAAAATCAAAAGCCCTCAAGTTTACAAGTGACACGCTTGACCTGGACATGTTTTCACTGAGCTGCAGCTGAGGAATCAGCACTTTCCCCTCACTCTGGCTTTAGTGAAAAGAGCCAAAGAAAAAGCAGCCAAGTGCTAGACAGTAGATCAACAACCAAGTTGTTCCATCTGTGGCTCTAGGGACAAAAATGTCTGTATGTTGGCCTACACCACCACTTTGTCCGACTATGGGCAGCATAACTTAAAACGTCTGTTGTAAGGGACTTATCTCCAAAGTTATGTATGTTTGAACTGATATGTAATGCTGGGGTTTTCCTGAGCAACACAGGCTCATCCTTGCACGTTGGTGGATGTGAAAGGTATGTTGGTGCGGGGCTAGGTGGGTCAACTCACTCTCCTCCCTCAACTACAACATGAGTGACAGAAAATCTCAAAGTGGATTCAAGGACAAGCAACCACTGAAATCCAATCAACCTTACAGTGTATCAACAATTTGGTGAATTAAATGGTTTTGGTAAAGGTGTGCACTCTGCAAGTTTGTTTCCATTTCCAGTGCCACAACCAATACAATTATGCACGACTCCACATAAACCATAATATACTGTAGGTAGTTCACAAACCAAAGGGAACTGTACAAAACAGCATGGCACAAACACAAACACCTACATTACTTTACATCAAAGAGTATTTGCTTTATTTCAACAGGTTTGCATCTATATGAAAGAGACAGTTCCCTGTTCTAACTCTTATAAGATCTGTATTTCATGGTTGAATCAGTGGCTAATTTAACATCGTGGACAACACATTAAAATGAACTTTTTTGCTTAACACGGGTACACTGATCTTAAGAGCACAGTGCCTCTAGGGGCTAAAGTTCTTCCAGACTTCTAGCCATTTAATTTTCTGTGTTGTTGATGGGAACTGTAGTCTTTCTGGCGTTCTGTTTTTTTCAGTTTACCACGACTTTATCTTGGGGTCAATTTTCTGAGATTAATGTCACGATGTCTTGATGGTTGACAAGGAAATATGTCCGTCTACAACCTGGAGAGTGTTCATGACCTGCCGTGCAGTCATAAATTCCTCCACAAGATTTGCACCACTCAATCTATAAGGTTGGCATCTGCCTTTGATATCTTTCTGATTGATTTTTGCTTTTTAAACTTCATTATTATCTGTAATACCTCGCATTGATAGAAATGAAAACTTTCTGACTTAACTCTGAATCATGTGCGAAGTTGGTGGAGGGAGTGACACAAATGACGTACAGCTACATAAGAAACTTTTTGTGGCCAGATGTTCAATTACATTTGAACAGTGGTGCAACAAAGTCTCACTTCATTATATTACATTATATTAATGTAAATCTGTAAATCTAATTCAAACTGAAACTTAGCTGAAAAACTGAAGCTCTTTCATGTGGCATTTATTATTTTGTGTCAAATCAAATCACCGAATGTCAGCACAAAGGACAAAAAAGCCGACATCGCACTACACAACTTTCAAATCGTAGGATCGCTGTGTAGTTCACACTCCACAACCTGCTGTCTTGTGATTCTTGTGAACATTCAGGTACACTGGGTATGTGCGTTCTGGGTTGAACAGGACGCTAATTTTCTTCTACGGGTTTGTTTGCTCATTTTGATGTATAACTGACAAGAAACAACAATAGAGCAAAGTAACGAAAAAAGCAACCGATAGTGAGGGGAAACTGAAAATCAGTTTGAACTTTTCGTTTAAAATTGTCGTTGTTCGTTTGATTGTCGTTCAATTGTTCGTTGGATTGTCGAGTTGTTGTCGATAAGAACCAATCAAGAGGTGAGCACATGTAACTTCCTCAGTGTTTTCAAATGTCTACATTTCTTCTCAGTTTTTGGTCGGTGAGTCAATCAGTTAGTGGTGTTTAATGCATTACTGCCTTCTTCTGTATTCAGTCATCCATTACTTCTTAATTCTTCTTCTTCTCTTAATTGGTTCTTGGTCTCTACTCATTTTTCTTCTTCTTCCCTCATTTACTTGCTTGGACCATGTGTCTTAATAGAGGACAATTCATAGTTGCCATGTCCAACTGTGTGACATAAAAGTCGCCATCCAGCCATGTCCATGATAGTAAACATGGACCCTATTGTGGACATCTGTGTGCAGGCCAAAAACATGATTCCGCACAACTCTGCTGTTTATGCTGCAGGTAGGACAGTTTATTTAAATGGAACCAAGAGGGAGATCAGGTATGCATATGTCTATGGTCCCTCTTGGTCTCTGATTGGCTGGACTTGTCACAGGCTTTGCAGAGACAACTCCTGTGACACATCGGCAAACATCAAACCATGTCTTTGTTGAGATACCACATAGTGACTTTCGGCTTTTGTTGGCTGGAGAATCGGGCTTAAATCGTGCAGTTCGTCCTATGTTTTTATTTTACAGCTATTGAGACATCATGACAGTTACAGACTCTTCGAGGAAAATCAAGACTTTTATTTACTATTATATTATATTATATTATATACAATAGTAAATAAACATAAATATATATATACTTATATAGTAAATAAATATATATTATACAATATATTTAAAATACTATTTTAATCCCTAGCAGTATCTCTACAATTGGTACTGTATCTCTAGCGTATATGACACAAACGGGCCTGGCTTACTAACGGTGCAGCCTCATGGCATCAGGCCCAGACTGGAGGCCTAATTTTGACTGACAGCTACCAAATGACCCAAGTCCCTAAAGTATCGACATCAGCGGCATGTTTCCATTAAAGGCCCTGGCGGGAGACAGCTGGGTAAGCCTGTGAACCTGAATAAACCCAGCTCTCCCTCCCCCCCTCTGTTCCCACTGCCACACACACATTCACAATGCCCATCCTCCTCAATGAGGTAATCAATAGCTACTGACTGATGGTGCTGACTCTTCCTCATCGTACGTCCATTCCCAGCTAATGGTGGCAGCACAGTTGTCAGTTATACATGCATTTGTTTACATGCATGTATACACATGTAAATATGTAAAAAAAAAACTACAGTTTTCAAGTTATAATGCAGTATTTGAATGTTAAGGTAAATTGTTCTGTCATTCTGTTCTGATGGCCGAAGGAGGTACATTTTAGAGCTCAAAAGCAATACCATGATATATTTGATAAGGTTATCATACTTAGAATCTCATACCACCCCAATGCTTAAGTGCAACAGATAATCCTGATGACTGGGTGGATCCAAAATCTGTTGTTGAGTAGTCTCCTACATGGAAGTGTAGGACACAGCGATGGATGAGGTGGAGCTTGAGGCCACTGCACACACAGCCAGGCTAGTGTGCTTGTTTGTGTGTCCAAGTTTGACGATCTGTCCTTAACCAACTCAGAACAACAATTTCATTCCAAAAGTGGATTTTCAAGGCAGCCATTTGTCTTCTTTTAAGTCAAATAAATAACAGCTGTGTGCTGTGTAAACACCTTACAAAAGACAGATTCCAGCCCAACCCCAGTGAAAGGATATGTTTTCATGCAGCCTATTTTGTGTCTAGTGCTGTGTTAATTGCGCAGATGTTTGTCTTCAAGTTGTGATTTTTCTCAGCCACCACAATCAGCGTTTAATCAATAACGGTGCTCTTGCAGAATTCCTCAATCAGTTCCCAATGAAAAGCAGAGAAAACCTTTAGCCTTGAGGAGTCTGTGTTGGTTTCATCATTACGTCTACTTTTTTCAAATGTCAACAAGCTGCAAGTTTATTTTCTTTTTAAAGTGGTTAGTAGTAATGTTTTGTCTTGTTTTGATACAAATCTTAAGGGGACACAAGTGCTCTTCACATTCTTAGAAATATCTTAAACACTTCAGAATAAAAGGGACTTGGATTTGACAGTTTGGATTGGACAGCAAAATAACAATATGATCCTTTTTACTCTTTATGATACAATAAGACAAAAAAAACATAATATTTTACTATTGTTAGGAGAAATATAAATATGAATCTACAATAGGTGACATGTGGGAAATGAAAACATCTGTCGGTGTTTAAAAGCTCGTTCCGCCTTTCAGACAGTTCCTCCAATCATCATGCAGAATCACCGCTCCCTTGACTCCCAGAGAAGCTGAGGTTCCCTGGAAGTAACATTTTTGCAGCATTTGTCTAATCACCGCCAAGCTCACCACAGTGAAAGAAAAACTGGTTTTAATACGGAGGCTGCCACGGGAATATGGAAATCAGATAAGACGAACCATCATCTGAGATAAACAGCTGTATGTGAATGCAACATAGAACATACTTGACGATATTTTGAGGAAGCTGAGCTTCCCTTGCTATCTTAGAGCAATCACCACTGCTCCAGACGTCTACATTTACATAATGTTTTTTCTATTTGTAGCACTTGACCGAAGAAATTTCAAAATCAGGGTGATGATAAAATATATGACAACTTTCCATAAGAAAATCTTGAATATCCTTACAGCAGTGCAACAATCCACCACAAATTTTGTTAAACTGGACTTGACCTTGGCCAACATCGCGTGCACCTATTATGAATATGTTTTGCTTCCATACATCAGCACATTTTAACTGAAAATTATATGTAATTTTTAGGATATTTGTTTTCGTAACAGTTGGGAAGTTTCAGAGGTTTAACTGGTAATTTCACCAATAAGTTAAATTTTTTTATGCAATTTTTCCCACAGGGTTCATCATGCAGCTTACTGTACATGTGAGATGTGTTGATAAACCATTGTGACGAGCCAAATGTTACTTTTATTAATGACATGGACACAATGACATGCAATTTTACTAATGTCACAAAATGTCACTTCATTTTAACAGTAAAGAAGCACGAGTCCTCAGGTAGAAAACCAATTGTGAGGGGATGGATAGGTGTGAGAAAAAAATAAATTAAAAATATTTTTTTTCTGTGCAGCTAATGGGCAATTTGTTGTCATCACAACCAACAAAACTGCAATTTCAATCTAATGAATGTTTTTTTACAGCAGTAACCTCTCTAAAATGTTTCTGTTTAACCGTCTCTGCTCAGCAAGCAGCATTTTCTCATTAGATTATTGCAAATTGCAAAAAGCATGAGCAAGGGCTCATTTAGCTAAGTGCCACAGAAGGTATATGTAAGAGGCTTTTAAAATGCTGGAGGTTTGCTTTCTCTCCATGTCTCATTCATACCGTTTCCAGGCACAGTAGGCAACAGGCAGCGTAATTAAAACATGCGCAAAACAAATGAAAGGAGATGATGATTTAAACTCCTATTAACACCTGCACACTGAGCCTGATGGTTTCACGCAGTGATTCACCACAAAATGTGAAACTGATCTTTGTGCACCAGAGGAACTTCCTCTCAGTCTGAGCAGCCAAAGCATGTGTGCGTGTGTGTGTATATGTGCCAGTGCCACTGCATTACTGCAACCATTCAAAGCAGAAAAAGTTTACCTCGCTCCATCTCCCAACTGGTGAAATCTGTACTTCAGAGCCAACTCATATCTAAAGCTAAAGCAAAAATCCTGAATCCTGAGGTTGAATTTCACTTTACAAGCAATATAGAGAAAATAATGAAATAATCTGCACGATTATTTCATGTAAAGTTGAACTGTGTTTTAGTGTCACACCATCTTGGCAAATTGTAGACCTACAAGGGAACAGAGCACTGGACAACCCAAAATGGATGAAGCTACTGCAGCTTAATAGATATTATAGAATATAGAATATTTAGTTGGAGCTTAAAGAAACAACTGCTGAGGGTTTTTGATATCGTTGCAGCGTTTGAGGGAGAGTTATGCTAACTAAACGTATGTCTGTGGGTCACCCAGCCTCATGCCATAAAGATTTTGGAACAGAACAATGTTGTCACATGTTCTCAGCCACTATTATCGAACAAAGACTGTGAATAGGAGAAACTCTGCTTTTGCCTTATGTCCACTTTAAGGTCTTGACCTTACGATGTTAAGTGAGAGAAGGTGTTTAACTGTAACTTCAGATTATGAGTCGTTGTGATTTGGAGGTTGCTTTGGAGCACAGGCCGTCATTGGCAATGATGGAACAGCAATGTTTCCACCAAGGGGAGGCTTAAACGCAGCTGTTTTGTAGAACGGCCTCTCCCTCTCTGAAGTACCCTGTGATTGGTCTCCCGTCATGGACCCAATTTGTGCATCACTTACATCACTTGATTTACATTATGCTGAGAGATTATTATATAAGTATTGACTAATAATGCCAAGAATACGATGCCTACCCCAGTTTTAACGTTATCTCTAAGAGACTCCTGAGCTGCAGCCTCTCACTCACCAAGATCACAGTGAGTGACAAAGCCAGATCAGAACCTTCCAACATTGTTTCAGAAAGCCATGGGTGACGATCACAGACAAAGGTAGGAGGGAGACCCATAGAAAGTGATGCTTAAGCTTGATTCAAGGGTCGCTATCAGTCAGACATACTGACAATATGGCACTGTCGTAACTTACCAACTTTCTGCCACTGAGGCCAAAGCAACAGGCGAAGTGTTCAGTTGTATTCACTCTTGACAGCCTGAGCAGCATATGGGAGGGCTTGGAAAAGAGAGAGGAAGGTGTGTACTGTGACTCAAGCAGTCGAACATGCCGCAGCATATCGGTAAACACCGTTAATCACAGGTTAGCAGATGGGAATGTTAATTGCAGCGGAGGAAATAACAAGACCCAGAGGATGCTTCCATTTATCGGCACCCGCACTGTTACTGATAAGGGCTGGACGGGTGGTGTGTGTGTGTGTTCACACTGAAAAGTGAGGAGTGTCTGGAGGAAAGAGGTGGTGGTGGTGGTGGGGGATTTAACATTGGATATGAGCTTACTAACACTTTGTTCTCTGGATGTCTCCCAAGCGCATCTCCCTCAATCTTTGAACACGCGCCCACACACGTTCAACCCAAGTTACAAGCCAAACAGGCAAACTCGAATTTCAACTTCATGAAAACTTTACAAGATCTGGTTAATGACTGATGGCAAAAACATTCTTCAGGGAGACATGTGACGTTTCAAGAAATGCCTCGTTGATTTTATTTTTAGATATGATATCAGCCTAAATTGTATTTACATGCTCTTCGTATTGGTTTATTTCAAGCAGATTGGGATAAGGTTAACTGTAGACTATAAATTGCTTGTTGGCCCTGCGATAGGCTGGTGACTTCACTGTAGTTTACCCTACCTCTTGACCAGTGTCAACTAAGATGGGGTCTTTATAGAACTCATATTCTCTATCTCACTGACTGGGCAAGAAAGACTTCTTGCTGACCCACAGTCAATAGCATTCTAGGCTTCTCAATTGTTATTGGATCATGAAGTGAAACATCAAGGCATTTGTTATGTTATACATAGCTCTAGTACATGAATGTACCAAAATTGGGGGCAACTGTAGCTCAGTGGTAAGTGGTACCTTGAGGGTTGCGGGTTTGATTCCCGGCTCCACTAGTCTATGCCAATGTGCCCTTGGGGAAGACACTGAACCCTGCATCCCTTCTGACAGTGTGTGAATGGGTATGATAGGTTAGCAAACGCCCTGTACATACAGCTGTGTGAATGTCAAAACTAGTGTAAAGCAGCTTTGAGGGGTCATCAAGACTAGAAAAGCACTATATAAATAGAGATCATGTGGAGAAAGAATGTTTTTGTTTGGTTTTTTTTAACATTCATAACAATTACGGCTACAATTAATGGAAATCATCTCATTGCAATTCACTGTTGAAGATGGAGATATTAGTGGTACGGGTTTGTCGCACTTCTGTCTCATTCAGACACCAGTGGACAGAGTTTGTCTGACTGCATCTCCTTAAATCAGATCTCACTTTCCCACTACATACAAAAGGATGTCATTTTCATTTATAAAGACCAATAACCAGTACGCCTGAACAGATGTGTTCGATGTGCTTGTGTTAATCAGGGTCAAGTGAGAGGCAGAGTTAAAGAGAAACATCAGAAAAAGTATAGTGTCTGTTCATGTTTTGTGGAGGTGGTCCTGAAATACTAAATGATCCCAGACTACCTGTGAATGTAGTGTGAGTAATCGGATCAGGAGACCCATTCAGGATGCATTCAGGTTGCATTCACACCTGAACTTAAACTTTTCCACTTGTAATGCTTCCATTTATATGACTGACAGATGTTGATCTTTGGCTCCTAAGCATTTACAAGCCACTTCCCAGAGGCTGTACATACCACTGCAGACCCAATATATTGTATGTCAATTCGGCAAAAGTCCCAGTAGTAAAGACTGGCCACATTGTTCATATACTTCTTGTTCATTTGCTGTGATTTGAAGACCTGCCTGTAATTTGTGTGACTTCATTGCACCTAACTATGTCAAACAGGCTTATTATACAGCGTAAGTGAAATCTAATTTTTTTTTTTCCTTTTCACCACTCAGATGTGTTGATATTGTCCACATATAAACAAGCGGCACATGGCTCAAACGGCATCCAAATCAATTTGCGCAGCTCTATGCATCCGACAGCAGCCTAATTAATGGACTAATCCAGTCACTAAGTACTGCCGCGCTGTGAAGTCTGCCCAAAGCAAACACAGTCCACAAGTCGTCAGCAAGCTGCTTCTCAAACAAGAGAGTGGAGCAGGACTGACAGAACATCTATGAACTATAGATCAAGGAGGAGAGGTGTGCACTCGTGAGCTGCAAACCTTTAGCCTGAAACAACACAGCTGTCTCATCTGCTGAGTCTTCATGAGCTGAAGTGCAGGAGCTCCTTCATTTTTGCTTATATAATTTTATTAAGTGTGGCTGCAAGTTGGGTAAGTTTATCACCATATCAATATCTGCATATACACAGTTTAACAAAGAAAACCCAGGAAATTGAGAGTAAATTGAGATTAAGCTTTGCACACATTTTGTCATTGACCCATGACAATTTCTAGGATTGGTTGGCCTGAGAAGGATCTGATGTGTCTTCATGGGGTAAATCATCCCTGACTGCCACCCCCTATTTGCCCCCCATGGTCTTCTCCCTTCAATCCCCCCTTATCTCCCCATCAAATGGAACATGCACAGAACTTCAGCAAATAAAACTAGAGGTACTCAATGAACCCGACTCTAATAGCTTGGAGACTTCACCTAACTTTCCTCCACACCAATCACAGAATACAGGAGAAGGCAGAGAGTGCTGACATACTGTATGTGCCAAGCGAATAAGTCGAAAAAAAACAAGGGCAAACAGGTGACTGTGGCCATGACTGGGTCATCATCATCACATCTACAAGATAAGATAAACTGTTCTAGATAAAAGAAAAGCTGGAAGGCTTAAAAAGACCTGGAATAGACCGGTGATGGAACAGGTAGCCACAATGAGCTTGGTAATGGGACTTGGCTCAACATATTACTAAAAAGAGAGCGCAATCTATAGAGCTCGCTGTGGATGAACTGTGCTTCAGCAGTGGAACAAGGAGCTGGGCTCATACCACCACCATTCCACTCATTGAGATGTCTGAGATTTCGGCTTCAGTGCCAATACAGTTGAGGTCAGTGAGATTTGTCAGTGTTTTCAGTGTAATATACAGATTTAGCTCGACTGGAACTGCTTGGGTGTTAGGACTGACGACAGCGAACTTAACGACCTCTTGCCAGTGACTGCTTCCCCAGTGTTTGCTGGAACAAGTGAGATGCAGCATGGTGTTAAAAAAAAAAAAAGGCTGTCATGAAAGCTGCAAAAGAAAGTTGACCACACAGGTCCTTCACAAACACAGCAGACACAGCAGGAGGGTGAAGGAAGGGGACAGAGGTATGGTTGCAGGAGGAGATAGGAATCGATTGTGGATGTGTGTATCTCCCCACCAACACTGGGGGTCAAAGGAAAAGCCTGCACAGAAGAATGTCCTACTGAGTAATTACAAGAGCACATCTCTTAACACACCCAACTGACCTGGCTTTCATGCCTACCTGTGTTAATAATCAGTGCTCATAATGAACAGAATCCATAGGTCTGCTGGGTTATGGTCCTCAACAACCTTGCTCCGAGCAACAACAGCCGAGGAACAGAAGGATGTGACGCTGGGGCTTCTGTTGTTAAGAGTGATGCTGCGCTACTGCCCCCTGGTGGACAAAGTGAACACTTGCAATCAGAAGTGGGATTCAACATTTTTGTCTCGTAGGAGGGTCATGTATCCCCGCGCCTGTGACCCTCATGTGGAGGACAAAGTGGTAGAAGATGGATGGTCATGGAAGTGAAATGAGTGGCAACGTCTGGAAGGAGCCACTGCAAAGATCTCAGGTCGTACACACATAATAACAAATAAATATATTTACAGGGAAGATTTTGCTTTTATTACCGCTTGCACCTTTCAACACAATACTCATCCAACTCCTCCTCCTTGTATCGTGAACATTAATGTTTCTATCATATAAATTATTAATACTACAAGTCATTATTGTGTGCCTGTTATATATTTGTTTTTGGTTACGAGTAAAGCACATAGTGTGATGACAACAGGGGCAAACAACTAAGACACGTATGTATACGAGTAGAAAATGATTCTATAACAGACATTTTAACACTACATAAATGTAGGAATAAACAATAATACATGTTTTACTGTATGAACTTTCCAACGTGAAATACTGCCAAACTCCTGACATGGTGACTAATTCTGGCTAAAGATGTGGTGGCGTCAGATCAATGCATACATTCGCGTACTCACCAATGACCAATCTTGATATTGATATTGGAACATGTCTACTTTAACACTGACCTTGATCCCCCGCCCCCATGACAGCTGAAATACATTTCTTTATTTGTACACCAAACACATTTCAGAACAAACTAATATCCTGTGTATAATTATCACTACAATCCCATCCTCAACTTGCCGTACAGTCTCCAGTTGTAGTTCATGTGCAGACTTAGATAAGTTGACAATATAAAACTATATTACATTTAGCTCATCTTCAGAGTCATTGGTAGTTTTGGCAGATTTCTAAAGTTATATTTAATAGTTGTGTCTGAGTGATCTGTTGTTTTGGGACCTGGATAAAATGGGTGGAGACATCCAGAAGCAGCACTGATGCGAACTTGGCAAATACTATAAGCCAATATATAGTATCTCATAACAGCAACATCATAAGCTATGGTTATATGGCATAAGGTGTGATCTCAGGCATAATTCTATACATTTGTGAATCAAGAGCATCTCTTACCACAGAAAACCAGAGAGACATTAGTCTTTTAATTTTGTTTAATTAAATACTTAACAAGTAGACAAATGAGACCCCTATAACTACTAATTAGTCCTCTGACACACACACGCCACATACAGAGAGAGTCCAACATGCATTTATTTAACCTTGTTTTGTTCTAATGTAAGCTGTTCCACAGGAGAGACGAGACAAGGTTTGCAGACGGCTGTGACGCACACGTGTAAAGCTTTCTCTTGAACCAACTGTGTAAATATATTGTCAAGTAAACACAAATGCTACGTCACCATTACATTAACCAGAACTCATTCTGCTGTGCAATTTTCTGCTCTTAAAAAGACTTTCCTTTAGATAACATATGGCCACTGATTTACCTAATGCTGCTGCCTTGTAACTAATACCTATGTAATGTAATGTAATGTAATACCTGACCTGACAACAGTGAAAGCAGAGTCCAGTGCAGCTCAATTAACCCACTGTCTGTAGCTCACCAGTCATTCAACACGGATCCCAATGAGTTAAAGTCCAAAACAAGCTGCTCGAAATGTGAGAAAATTGCCATGATTCACTCTTTTGTGATGGGACGATTAGTTGACAACGCAACACAAACCAGTTTCCAGTCAGAGAAGGCTGTGTAATGGAATGTATTCTTAAGATAGTGCACACATGTTGATTTCACTAGGTGACCATTCTGTTTTGGCCCAGTCACAGCAGTGTTTCACTGAGCCTGTGTCTGCACAGCATCACAGTGAGAGTACTGTACTGTCAAAAATCCCAAACCATCCCCCAAGTTATGAAAGCATTTTATAAGCAGTGACTGCTTACAGTTTGACAGAACGGCTGTTTGGACTGCTCCCATTTGTTGCTGCACGCAATAAAAATTGAGGTCAATTGTATTATTTATCATCAGGTGATGACAAAGTTGTGCACATTCCTGAAGTTAAAGTATTGCACTACACTTTTTTGTGTAGTGCACGACACATCATTATTATTATTTATGCTATGTCACGACTGAACCATGATGCTGTGGCCATCTTGCGGTGCTAGATTCACTACTACTGTAAATAGGCATACTGGGAAATTGTGGGTATACACTTTTTGCCCTTGTAAATCATTAATAAAAAAAATAATTTTTGTTTTTTTTATCATTCATAATATCACAAATTTCCCTGGAATATGGTGACATCATTGTAAGCTCACTCGCCCTCAACTGAGAGTAATCAAGTTTGAAGGATATTTCCAGAAGTGCTTTAAGAAATCCATAAATAAAGTAATTACAACATGTGAAAAACTGTCATTTAACAAATTGGAGGCACAGTGCTTAGAGAAGAACAGAAATATAACAAACATGACCCACGATTAAACACACAGTATAAAAGTAGCTCTTTGAGTTATAGAGATTAGGAACAAGCCAAAAACACTGGACGCCCACTGAGGTCTATGTGTGAAATGCCGAGTATCCATAAAGTCTTCGGAGCTTCTAGATTAGGTTTCAGTCAATTATAATAACCCGGTTAACCTCTCACTCACCTCCCATAATTTCTTTGCCAGGGCATCATCTCGTCCTTTGGCGCCCACTTGCTGCACTGCACAGTTAGAGAAGTAGCGTCCGCTGAGAGGCTCGATGCCCTCCTGCAGGGCACAGTGTAGGGTCGTCTGTGATCCCATCTCTGGATCCATGAGGAAGAGCTTGGCAAAGGGCATAATGAGGAGCTGCTGCCACAGACTCATACTGCGACACAGTTCTGTGTAGACGACGCCTGTTAAAAAAAGAGAGACTTTAATGTAAAGCTACAGCAACTCATACAACACAAGATTCCCTGTTTAAGCATCACATATAAGCTGGATAAAGTGCACGCTGCACAACTACACTGGCAATATAAAGTAGCCCAAAATTTAATTCTGCATTTACCTTAAACCCGTGTTTAGAGATGACAGAAAAAAAAAACATTTCCAGCTTGGTCTTTACCCACAAAAGAGCTGCACCAAAAATTCTAATTATAGATTGTGCTGACCTGGGTGCAGACTGTAGCAGGTGACGCTAGTTCCTTCCAGCCGGTTGGCCAACTCTCTGGTGAAGAGGACGTTACACAGCTTGCTGTTGCAGTAGGCCTGGAAGTTGTGCCAGGTGGACTGACTGGACACTAAATCTTTCTTGGAAGCCAGCAGAGGGAAGTCGATGCTTCCGAAGCGGTGCAGGAGTGCAGCCACGGTAAGCACCCGGCTGTGGCCGCACCGCTGCAGTCGGTCCAGAAGGAGGTTTGTGAGAAGGAAGTGACCGAGGTGGTTCACCCCAAATGCTGCGCCAAAGCCTTCCTCAGTGTATCCTGGACCCATCACACCTGAAACACCACATGGGAATTGGGCAGTCAGTCAACTACTGTACTTCAGTTTCACAACAATGTACACTAGTGTTGAATACAAAAACAAAAAGGCACATTTTTAAAAATGACAATAATAAGCTTCACCTGCATTATTGATGAGGATGTCCAGTCTTGGTTCAGTCTTAAGGAATGTTTCAGCAAAACTGTGCACAGACTTTAGACTCGCCAAATCCAGCTGCATGAAAACCACCTGATTGTTCCCACTCTCCTGAAAAACCAACATGCTGGCTGTCACACACACATGAACAAGTCCACCTGCACAGGCCGGAACCCAGTATAGCATAAATACAAAGAGAGAAAATCCATTATAAAAACTTGCTGAACTACACTCTCTGTTGCCACAATATCTGCATGTATTGATCTACTAATGTCTGAAAAGCATCCGTCAGTGTACTTACCTTGCGGATGTCGTAGACAGCCACCTCAGCTTTCTCCTTGTTGCGGCAGGCAAGAATCACCCTGGCTCCTCGCTTTGCCAGCAGCAGAGCTGTGGCCTTACCAATGCCAGTGTTGGCTCCTGTGCAGGAAAGTGAGCCACATGTATTAAACTAAAAACAAATACATTTTAAAAAGAAACTGACAAAAGGAAACAAAATTGTGTAAACTATATGTTGCTTTACTAGTACAATCCCATTTGTACCAGCTCTGTGACTGAATGATGAATATCCCACTCACAGGTATTAGATACAAATCAATGGTGCAATGCCAGGAATAGCAAATAATGGTCAGGATAACTGTGACAGCAATGTTTGACATTGTCCTAATATGCAGTGCTTTACTGTGTGTTTAATGGGAAAGACGATCTATGGAAAGAATAACTAAAGGTCACCAATACAGCCATGCCATTACACAAACTATAAATTGGTCTCTGCCTCGTGTGTCAGACTATAAATTCATATGTGTTTGTTGGTGGACAAGTGAAAGTGACCACAGTGTGAGCTGAAAAAATAACAGGACCAATTGGAAGGGGCTTGGGCTTATAACAGGATGGTTACTGGTTCAAATCCTGGGACAGTTCAATGGCTGAGGTGTCCCTGAGCAAGGTACCCAACACCCATTGCACAGCAGGCAATATAATCACCCCCTGCCATAGACGAACACCCAACCTATGGCATATTTTCCCAGCACTCTCTTCTTATTAACACAATATACACATTCATCAATTTGTATTTGTAATTATAACATAATATTAAGTCTTAGTGTGTGTGCATCAAATCATTTTCAAAGCAAAGATGCTTCGGAACAAAAGGTATTTTCTACAAAAGTAAAGCAGTTTCTCCAACACTGCTCATTGAGGTGTGTGTGCAATTACAAGCCTCCTGTACACTTACTAGCCTGCCTAATTTGACTGCAGCCTTGCACTTCGCCAGGAGAGGTCGCTCTATAGGAAGCTTCGAGTAATGAACCCATTTTCTAAACAACTGACAAGTGGTTCAGTGCTTCACAAAAGCTTCATTTCTCCATCACTGGTGTTCACTACTAGCGCGTAATAAATATTGGTTAAATGCAGAAGTAGAAGTTCACAGTCACTCATTGGTGTGTGTGTGTGTACGCGCGTGTGTGTACATTCTACTTGACGCTAAGTGTTCACAAAGGCTAACAGGTTACCAGTGGTAGTTACCAGTGACAATGACTGTCTTCCCCTCCAGCCTCACTGAGGTCGAGCCCCGCACTCCTCTGAACACATTGTAGTAAACTATCAGATAGAGGAGAACAGCTCCCGCTACGAAGTAAACACACGCCGACATATCGACAGTACGGAACGGAAGTAGTGCGAGGGATGTCTTCTTCTTCTAATAGGGTTTCGACAGGCTGTACGCAAGATAGCGTGATGCTGCCCTCCGCAGGTCAAGGTAGGCATTACCCTGTATTCTAATAGACCAATAGTATGTAAAACTGTAATAACTGCTCTCCCAACCGATTCAATATTCTCCTCTGAACCAAAAAGGAAAATAAAACATAAAGTCCAATATCTGAAAGGTCCTTGAACAACAGTTGCACTTGTATACTTGAGAAAATGACATGCTGCACTGTTTCCACAAAACCACAGTCTGGGCTTTTGACAGTCACTGACGTTAGAGTTTTTCCATACAGATACTAAAATATTCTGTGGTGCCCAATCACCAGTAATGTCAATGATAAACACTTTAATGACAAATACTACATAAGTAAAATGTGTTTTGTTTAGAAAAAAGATTAGACACGTTTTTGAGTTTTTTTCATCTTACTTATAATTTATTTTGTTTATGTTTCATCTGCTCCAAGAACATTTAAGCATTGTATTGTTATTATTATTATTATTATTATTATTATTATCATCATCATCACTATTATTATTACGACTACTATTATTATTATTATTATTATTATTATTATTATTATTATTATCATTATTATCATTATTATCATTATTATTATTATTATTATTATTAATAATAATAATAATAACAAACATAATATTCTATTTATTGGTTATTTGGTAAACGTAACGTGAACTGATAAACTTCCATCTGTTGAATCTCGATTTTCACTAATAATAAATAAATAAGAAACTCCCACTAATTTACTTTTCTTGGAGGCAAAGACTTCTCTTCTCAACATTTTGTTAAAATGGAAAAAGGTACCTACTTCAACAAAGTACACTGTGCTGTAATACTGAATACTTACTGTAATGCCTCATATTACAGAGTATATAAGTATGAATGAGTAAAATATGTCCAGTTTCTTGCTTTAAACCCCACACAAGTTTATACTGATACACTGTACAGGATGCCATGACCATGATCAAGTGTCCAGTCATAGTTTACATTGCTGTATTAGTATGGCTAAACAATGTTTGTAAACAGACTTGTCATTGTGATGGCGTTGACATGTTCATCGATATCTGGTGAACTTTCAAGAGATTAATCAGATTTTTAAGCGACTCGTTCATACACTGTGTGGTGCTGTTTGTACTAATAGAGAAATTAAGTAGAGCAAAATTTAAATTATGGTTCAATATAATGCTCTTCCACTCTTCTTAACTACAAAACTAGTTGGCATACATTGATAATGAAGACTATGGTTGGAGCTCCATTTAAGTGGTTATTGTACAGTACACCTTAGGATAATGTGCTGTACTGCTGTTGCTGTGACCCTCTTCATGTTGCAAGGTGTACATGGAATATGTTGTCATGTCACTTCTTACTGACTCAATATTTCACCAGCACTGTAATCTGGGTCTAAAATCTAAAAACTGACTATAACAAAACACTTCCACCGAGTTTGTTCTTAGAAAATCTTTCTGTATTTACAGGTTTGAACAGACAAGCAGATACAGACAGAGTGCTTATATACAGAGCAGCACATGTTGTTAAAATGAGTGCTAAAACATTGTGGTATTTACAGATGGACTACAGCGGAAAATACAGACTAGGAACAAGTTTTATCACAAAACTTCTGGTACTCCACATGGTATCACAAATTTCATGAACTGTACAGTTAAAAACCAAAAAATGGTAAATCTACATGAAATCCAGCACTTCTCCAATTGAGAGGCACCAAATTGTATATATTTACATTATATATACATATCATAGTGTATAAGCATGTATGTTTTCATACATATATAGCTACCTGTGGTGCAAAAGCAGCAAAAGAAATTAGAATGTATGGAATTCACTACTACAAAATAAACAGTTTGTGCTAAATGGGATGACTGACAGAATAATGTTACACCATACATACATAACATATACTGGCAAAAAAAAACAAAGAAAAAAAACCAACCAAAAAAACTGAGCATAGGTAAATAATGTTGCTCAAACTCCTAATGGTCGAAGTGAACAGAGGGTTACCGTCAGTCATTCAAAAACAGAACAGATTGTCAATAATACTTCAAGTTCATGCAAAGATATAAACCATTAAAAAAAAAGAAAATAGGAAAAAAAAATCAACTTTTCCCTGTTGACCAACCAGCTGTGCAGATTTATTTCCCTTCATTGCAACTGCAAAGGTGCAAAACAAAAAAGGAGGGAGGGCGGGACTTCCTGTGCGGGTTATGGAACAGAGCTGGAGTGCAATACGGGCACTTGGTGGGGAGGGACACTCTCAGCGTCAGCCTCGTCCTGGCTGGAGGGGCTGCTCACTGTGGCAGTGTTGGGCAGTGGTGGTAGTGGTGTAGGGGGGGTGGGGTTGGTAGTGGCACTGGCTGCGTTACTGCTGCTGGTGGTGCTGCCGGTGCCGGTGCAACCAGCAGCAGACGTGGCCGCCTGCTCCTCTTTGGGCTGCTTACTTGCAAACTCAGTGATGCTAAAGACAAACTGGAGGCAGCCCAGCTTAATGTAGCTCCCATGGTGAAGGAGGGCCGTGCCCTCCCACCCCGCACCACTGCCTCCGATCAAGCTGGAGCTGCTCGCCTTGCAGGTGCAGGACAGCTCGGAGCCGCCCTGAGACTGGCTGCTCATCACTCCGTCAGGTGGCAGCAGACCCACCACAGAGCTGGAAGCCTCGCCCTCCTCGCGCTTCTTACTCCGTCCTACACAGACAACATCGGGAGACATTTGTTAAGAATCCAGTAACCAGACATGCAGGCATATGTGAATAATACAGCAAATTAGAATGGAAGATGGAACCAACAACAGTAAAAAATAAAAAAATAAATACAGAAGCACAGGTTTTCTAATGCATCAGAGACTTTTAGCGCTTTTCCACTCTACAGTGATAGCACAACTCAGCTCTACTCTATTTCAGTTTGGATATCAGGCACATCATTTTCTATTACTCCATAGTGCATCCTCTGCAGAAATACTGCAGAAGGGGCTGTGAAGCGGCTCACGATCGCCGGCTTTCAGCAGTGCAGTCACAAAATACACCAGACTCCTGTGTTAAATATTGAGATTTTAGAAATGCCCTTGCTAACTGTTGGAGATGAATGCATGTTTTCAGGATTTAGATGTGGTCACAATCAGGTTACAATCACTTTCATAAAAGACACATAGCATACATGACCATTAATGATCATAACTCAGATAGGGCCGGACTATTATCACGATAAATCAGTGTTAATCAGACCAAAATCCAATGTTTCAGAATTATAGCAATTTTGAAGTGTGTTTTTATGAGTTTGTGTGTAATTTGCTCTTACGGATGATGCCTTGGACTTTGGCCACCAGGCCGCTGGGTGCAGATGGCGAGACCTTTTCAGAAAAGTCACACGAGTAGAGGACATTGTCCACCGTGGTGCCGTGCTCACTGTAGTTGAGCAGCTCATAGTGCTTGGTATTCTAAAGAGGACAGAACACAAAAATCATGACCGTGACTTAAAATAACTTCAGAATTGGGGTGCGGTTTGGCGATAAAGGAAAAAGTACATACCTCATCATAGAAAATACAGGCGTGTTTCCCCGAAATATAGTTGCAATGACCATAGTTTGTAAGGCACACGTCCATGTCAGCACCTTTAAAAAAACATGAACAAAGGTTGTAATCCACAAGTACGGCAAATCTCTAAAATGCACATTCAAAAAAAAACTGACTGATCTGACTACAGATCAAATAAAAGATTTGGACCACTTTGGAACATCTCTTCCACCCTCTAGTCAACCTGTCACTGAACCTCTGGTGTATATTTACTGTGTGTATGTGCATACATTGCAGAAAATCCCATGCCCCTGTTACATCTAATGGCACATGTGCCCATAAATACTGGACTACTGGAATACTGGAAAGTTGACAAAGATGAGCTGTGTTGCAAGTTACGAACAATGGTTGATACACCAGGGCAAATATAATTTACTTAACAAATTAAGGCGCTCTAAAGTTAACAGTCCCCGCCAGTTTCACTTTCCCGGCATCCCTACTTCATGTCTCCTCCACAACAGCACTGTGCAAACTTGGGCGGAAGTTAGAGGGAGTTTACAGCGGGATAATGGCGGAGAAAGCCACAGAGAAATCCTGCACTTTTAACTTTTAACTCTTAACTTCGCTATATGTTGGTCTTGCAATATATTGATTATCACAGAATCGTTGTATTGTGATATTATTGGTATCACGGACCATGTATCGTGAGGTACCCTGTGATTTCCACCCACCCCCAGTCACAAGCCAAACAATGCTCCACAAACAGCTCCAAAAGAACTTTGCTTACATTTGAACTAATGATTTAAAATAAGAAACACGTTAAGGCAATCAAGCATTTCGGAGCAGACTCCATCATTTCCTATTATTGTTGAAACACACATCCGAGGGGTTTACAAATCATACTGATCGTGAAACCACTAAACAGCATCAATACAGAAGCACAAGTTTTTGCTGTCCTTATGATGTCTTACCCGATCCTATGTATAATGTCCTATAGCACATACTGACAGCTCCGCCTTTCCCTGTCAGAGGGTAGAAGACAGCTCGAGCCTGCACCTTCTTCTGACCTGGAACAAGGACATTCAGAGTTTAACGTTTAGCAAGCATTTCAGTGTTAAAACCTTAGAGCAAAACATTTTAAAAAACAGAGTGTGTAACACTTCATAACATTGTCAGAGGTTTAGATAAAAAAATAATAATATATCATCAACATGTAGATTAAACCAACAATTACAGCCTGCATTTACTGAGTACAGGAGACTCATGTTTTTAACTCGCTCCAATTAACAGTATTGTAAATATCTACATATTTATTGTAGATACACTGTCTAGTGTTGGAGTCTACACTCATCTGCACCGTTTCAAGTGTTATGATGTGCACCGCTGATACAGCCATTTAAAATTGTTAAGTTGCTGCACAGTTTGAAAAATAATAACTTAAGTTAAAGAAGTAGCACCACCACGACAATGGTGGTCTTGTGTGTTGCACGTTGGGTAATGACAAGATATTTGTGATGTTGATCACAAGTCACTAGAGGAGGAAATTAAATAGGCAAACTCCTGTACTAGCAATACAGAAGCGTTTTTTTTTTTTTAAATCCCTGAATATTCTGTAATTTTGGGGTAAAGGAGGCACAAGTGTCTTACTGTCGGGGTGGGGGGGTGGGGTTTTGGTGGTATCGCTGGTCACTGGGGGAAGCAAAGACTTGGGTGCTTTGGGAGGGAAAAGTTGCTGGATCCTCTGCCAGGCCAGGAGCTTGATCATCTCTGCATCCAGTTTGTCCAGCATGATGCCTACAGACACAGACACAGACACACAGACCCAATATTAGTAATCATACCATGTTGTTTGCTTCATTACAGACAGTTTACTATAAGCCAAATCTGGACAGTTTTAGACAAATGCCTCAGTGCCTCAAGTTCAATGTCAGTAAGCAGCTTTAATGACTCAGTTTTGTCTCATCTCACCACTGAGTTAGCACACATACCTCCTTCATCGCCCTCTCCACCCTTCATGCAGCTTGACAGGTCAGCGACTGAAGGGAGACTGTTGGGCACCAATGAATCCATTCCAGGTCCAGCTTTTACCTCTGTAGAGAAGACACATGCAGGGGACAACATGGTCATGGAAGGGAGACATAAGTGGATCGGAACTCTGTTTATTAATTTATACATGTGAACATGTATTAAAATATATACTTGTTAAATGTGTTTTGTTTTTACTTTTTTTGAACAGGAACATTGTGGTCAGTGACCACAAGAGGGAGCTGTTAGGCTACAGTCTGCAATTAAGTGCTGCTTTGTGTCAGTGCCTAACAACTGCCAACACGTCGCCAGAATTGATCAGACGTCCTTCAAAATGTCAAGTTTCATTTGTTGCAGGATTGCAGTAACAGAACCCAACAAGGTTTGTAGGGCTGCACAGACACTGATCTTGTCTCAATAGAACATTTTAATTACAAGTCAGCACTAATCCCATCCCTTTCCTGCAAATGTTGTGATGTGTGCTGCTCAAGCAGTAATCTAAAAGCATTCAGTTGCTTTCAGAGTTTGAAAGGACTGAGGTGAAAGATAAACAGGTGTAACACCGCGCATCTTCGATTGTCTGTTGCACCTCTATTCTGCTGCGTTAGTTGTTTATAGTGCATTTGGTAATGCATGTTTATTACTTATTATCTTTATCTTTACTGTCTTGCTGCTGTGACAATGCAAATTTCCCCACTGCAGAAAATAAAGGACTATCTTATCTTATCTTGTTTTATGAAAATTTTTAGCATTTTCTCTTGTTTAATATACAATACACTGTGTGTTAAAAGTCAAATTTAATGCTGCTGTGTTACCTGGAAGAATATTATTTACCTCTCCCAAGTGTTTTTTGCGTAGAAATTTCCTAATATAAACTTTTTACATGTAAATTAACAATGTTTTAATGACCCGAAAGCAAATATTTAACTCAATTGCATAGTAGGCAACATAGACACACATACTGATATACATAGGCTGGATAGAAACTGACTGAGGATCAGGGGTGACATATGTTTATCATTCTTCAATTCCTGTTCTTTAGATATCAAGCAAAAATTATTATTTGGCTAAATAATAAACAATGTCTCCAGGTTTTTTTTATGTGTGTGTTTCTGTGTTTTGCACGATTTGTAAGACAGGGAAGAGAAACCGCATTATGTGTCTGGTGTTGAAAAATGTTGTTCAAGATAGCTACTGGCAACAACGGCACAATCACTTCTTATATACAGTAACTGCTATGCAACTAATATAAACTTCCCTTCAATGTGACAAGAAAATTACTTTTGGTAGGCAATTTTAATTTTCCTTACATGTCGTAATCTAAATAATGATGGAGAAATATGCATCAATGAAGTCAAGTATTATTATGCAGCAGCATTAGCAGCCATTAATGTAAACACCGGCTGCTATAGTGTTAGCGTCTCATACAATTCTTACAGAACCTCTAAAGTACCCAGTAATAGAACTTAAGGTTTATTGCCCCATGGGTGTTTACCTGGAGTGGGTGTAGATGATCCCAGCTTGCTTGAGTCATGCTCCTGATTGCCTTTAATTGGTGTGTCAGATCGGGCACTGCTGGTGACGGAGGAGAAGTGTTTTTCGTTGCTGGTCATCGACTGCTCCTGACACACCGTCTGGTTCCTGTGGATTTGTTGGCCACTGTGGGGCCATATCGTTGGGGCAGTGGGGCAGATTTTCTGAGAGCAAGCCTCTGTCGTGCTTTCCGGCTCCTTTTTAACCGTTTGTGCGCCTATGTGGTTCACCAGAACAGAGGTAGGTGCAGGGGCTGCAGGTACTGCACTGGGCTTCATTCTGCCCTGCAGCTCCACTTGTCTGCAAGACTCTGAGGAACTGTTACAGTCTACAGGTCCGTTGGCCTTGGGAGGTTGACATTCCTGTTCTAGAGGTCCGTTAGGTTTCCTACAGTTCTGACATGTTGTCATGCTGCATTTACAAACACTCAGCTCTGCTGGTGTGTCCCGTGAAAGAGAGGCCCCATGTTGGTCATCAGGTGTGCTGCAGGGTTTAGAGCAGGGCTCAGAGGAAGAAGTCCTTCCTGAAGACGCTCGAGTTTTCATGTCTTCGGACATTTCACATGTTTTAGTACCAACTTTCTGCTCAGACTCAGTCTTTGCTGATGTTAGCGACGGTGTGGTCGCTGTGGATGAAGTCTTCTGCTTGATGGATAAGTGTCGCATGATGCTGCACTGAAGGGCGATGACATCCTGCAGCCACTGTTAAACATAGCAAAACAGTGATTAATTACACAAGAATCATACACCAATCCTCAAGAGAAGCCTGTCCTATCATACATATAAATAACTACTACTTTTACTTAACTTAACCCTAGTATGACTTATGGGACACTTTATTCTTCTAATTCAGATCCAAATACAATCAGAAGTCTAAGTTAAATGCTAGTGCTGTTCAACACAATTTTTAAATTTCCTAAAAATAATCAAGGTACATATTTAAAAATCAGATCACACAACAGGTCTGTGATAGACATGATCTGTGTGACTTAACAATACTTGTTAGAGTTGTTTCCTCATTCAAGGAGTAATCACAGCCAAATCCCATTCACCATCACATTTGAAATCAACCTTCAAATTAGAGAAAATGCCAGCTAGACTTTTGTGGGGGACAAAAAATATTTGTGTATGGTGCAAAATAATAGTGTGCAGTTTCTAAAAGCATTTGCTCTTCCTACCTCCTTTTGTTCAGCCTCCGTGGTGAGGTGCCTTGAGGGCTGACGCTCAGGAACACCACTACAAACCAGCTCCAGCTGATGCACTCCCGCAGGAAACAGCATGGGAGGAGGATTCTGGTATTGGGACTTAATGGAATCTGGCACCTGAGAAGAAACACTGATCGTTAAACACAACTGGATCGCTTTAACACCTTCTTGTGTCTCAGTATGAATGGTGGGACTTGTGTGTTTATTGTGTTTGGATACCTCACAATGATTAAATCGTTAGTTAATGCACCTCTACCAAAGACATATGTTTTTTGAATGAGAAATCTCCTGTTAATATGATCATCTCAGGCCTCCAAATTTTTTTTAACACATATTCAAAGTCTTTATGAATAAAGTTGGACAGAAAGACAGTAAACAAGAGACTTAGTCTACCTTGATAGTCTTCCTGTTGTGCTGGATGGTGGTGCGCCTGATGGGTGCATTTTGCCGATGGACTCTGCGCAGGAAGTCCAATTTGACAGCATGCTGGGACATCCTGTCCTGGAACTGGTCGAAGAGCTGACAGCGGCTGGACAAGCTCAGGGTCTTCTGATTCAGCTGGACATGAGACAAAACATTTGAGATGGAACACTAATTTTCAGCTGAGGAAAAAAAATATCCATGTTTCACTCTGATAAGACCATGCTTTCTACCACTAAGTGCTCGACGTGGTTCGGACACATCCATTTTCCAGCAGGTAAAGCTGTGAGTGGGGGATCCAGACAGTCCATGTGGAACAGAAGGGGGCAGTAATCACACTGGATCAATGGAGCCAACCTGCAACTCCTGTGAGAGGAAGCACAAGAAAATTAGTTAAAAAATTTGAAACACAGCATTGTGTGTAAGCACATAACGTAACTTGGTCATACTAACCGGTTGCATGAGAAACAAATTTTGACTGGCAGTGGAACCAGGCCATTGGGATCCAGTTCATGCTGCGGCCGCCTAAATGGCTTCCCCAGTAGCTCCTCTTTTCTCCTCCGTTTACTGCTGCCTAAAAATCCAAGAGCGTGATTAGAAAAATATATTTTAAAAAAGGTCAGTGATTTCACTTTCCACAGCTTCAAGTTTGTGACACTGAATGTTGTTTCACTGTACAACCAGTGTGCGGCACTTTATTTTTCACCTGTTGTTACGCCATCAAAAAAAGAATGTTAACTAAAGCTGTGTTCCACCAAGCGGAACAGTTCAGTTCATAATTCTAATACATAATTTTTTTAGCGTTTCCATTAGGAATAGTACCAAAATAACCAAAATAACTGGCCTCAACTAAACATCAATGTACTTTGAGTTTTTAAAATGCCAAATATCTATTGCTATATTTACTTTTGAAAAGCACAAGACAAGAAATGCACCAAAAACCAATATGAAGTGTGACATATGTTATCAAGATGTCAGACTGACCTGGCAGTGCAGTAGTGCATGTAAGCTCAGTGGGCAGCTGGAACTGTGTGGGGTTTCTCTCCATAGCTGCTGCTATTAGCAGCTGGAAAGGCCTCTTGAGGAGGCGTGGGGATGGAGCAGATAGTATAGCACCTTCAAGCTCTGCACCCTGAACTTCATCCTCAGGTTCTACAACCTCCTCCTCTACGTCATTCTGCTCCTCTGAGGGGGTCGGGGTGGACGAAGTGTTCGAGGTCGGCGTCCCGGGCCGGCTGCTTGGCCTACTGCTTGACCTGCGCTCCAAAAGCCGCACCTGGGCCACACGTAAACCTGGTCCTGCAGCTCCTGCTCCCGGAGGCAGACCATCAAGCCGCAGGGGACCGGCATTGAGCTCCAGCTCCATGGCTGGGGAAGCAGCGCGTTTAGTCAAGGACCTCTCTGGCAGACCGTTGGTCTGATCTGGCTTCTGCTCGCGCTTCTGATGTTGGAAAACAAAGACAATAATACTGATAAACCTGTGTACTTGTCATACAGATGCTTCTTGTCATTCAACAGCTGCAAAATGACTAACATTGATGAGGGAATGTAGTAGTAACAGAAAAGCTCTGCCTCTTACCTTTTTCCGTATATTGCAGCGGTGACACATCCATTCCCCCGGAGGAAGCATTTCTTCACTCAAAGGTGGATTACTGTGTTAAAAAATTAAAAAACAATCATAAGCAACCAAGCTAAAAAATAATTCAAGAAAATAAATACATTATACTTTAACAATTGGTCATCCACTCCAAATACATTTCAAAATAAACTATGATTATTGAATACACTTATGCACAGGGGACCAATCATCAACAGTAACTTCCATCATAGAATATAGTCGAACTGTAGAAAGGGACAGGAAAACAATAAGTAAAGGAGGACAACATAACTGATGCACAACCAGCAGACCACAGCTGAAGCCAGAAGTGATGTACATAGCAGACTGTGTTAACATGAACAATAATAGACTACCTTGATTTGAAAAAAGGTTCTGATGATGTTTACATGACTTACTGGTAGAATACTCTATTCATATTCCTGTGTATTTGTTACACGGTCTGATTGTGATAAACATCTATATTGTGGTACACCAGTGTGAAAACTTCCCTGATATAATATAATTCCAGATGCATATTTGTCAACAAAAACATATTTTTTTGTAATATGGGCATATTCCGGTTAAGATAATAATCAGAAAAGGCTGCTTGCATGGCAGGGTCTGATTCGGAATAATGTGTCCATATAAATACAGTCATACATTGTCCTATTTTAGAGCCAAACAAACATTGCTTACTCATCGAGTAAGCAATAGTAAGCTCACGGAGAACCATGTAGAGCAGCACCGGGGAAAACGCTATGAATTGCGGGCGCCTCCTCAGGCACTGTCCACATCCAACACTATCGCACCGCAATCCCAAACCGGTAAAATAACAAGACATATTGTGCAAATTATTAACAATCAACCTCGTATTCACAAAGCTTCATTTAAAGGCCTGATAAGATGGCGGTGGAAAGGAAAAAAAGAGCAGGGAGGTCGCCATATTGTAAACAGACTCCATTTTTAGCAGCAATAGCTCCGCTGGCTGCAGCCACGACAGGAGGGGAGGACCGAGTATAAGCAGAGTCCAGCCGCTTTGCGGCGTACACACGCTTATGGTAGCCTCCGCGCTTCAGATGAAAACAGCCTTTCCAGAGTCAATAACAAACGATTTAGTGCTATTGACCGCGCGTCACATAACGGTAAACGTTAACCAGAAACCAAGAAACAACGGTTAGCTTCATTAAAGTTAGCCGACACCAGCTTATATCAAATTAGCAGATACCTACCAAAATCCGTTAAGTTAAATGTTCCTTTAGCTGCACCAAACATGGAAAACGTGCGATTTAGGCACATCATTTAATGCCGTAATGAGTAACGGTAATTTCGGCATATAAACAACTCCACAGGAAACTCTGGACTACAATACCACGTTAATTAATTGCTCCACGAGGCTCACTGTCGCCCTCTTCTGTTCCCATACACCAGTGCCTCTCGAAGTGTGGGTATTATTTCATTCAAATCAATGAATATTAAAAAACTTATTGTTTATGATTACTAATTTATATATGGGATCGTATTATCTGTTCACTGCTGTGCTGCAACCATGTTAATATACCTACCAGGTCCCAAGAAGCTCTACTAAATGTAAGTGCATCAAACTAAATTTTCTGAGGCGTGGGAAACATTGTTAATATGTTGTGCAACCACGGTTGTTTGAATATTTAATCACTAATATAAATGATGACCTCGACTCTTTTAGCAGAAGCGCCATTCGTGCTGAGCTACAGCAACTGCATATTTCATTCAACGCTGCAGGAACAGAATCTCGTCTACAGACTTACTTACATGTCTCCTGCTCATTTCCTGCAGCACCAAAACCAGCAAAGCGCTACCTAATCATGGTGACAAGCATCACACATTTATACGTGCACCTAACGGTGAGTCTGCTTTACCCTAGTCTGTTTTTAGCATGCATTAGTCGGGCGCAAGCAGCATGTAACCTTACCAGCACTGGAGGTGGAAGGCTGCGGGGCAGTGGTCACAGCATAGTAGATCTCCCCCCTCCCGGCAGCTATCGCAGGTGTCGTGGTTGGTGGCCCTGCCGCTCCTTCGGACGTCTCTCACCAACTTCCGACTCCTCTTCTCGACTTCCTCTGACTTCGGCGGCGCCAGTAATGTTTGGATTTGCTGTTAAAAGTTGTTCAGCTCTGTGAGATGAGATCTCGGCTGCACAGTACGACTGTAAGCCTAAAGGGTTTGAAAATGCAACTCTGTGCTGCCTGTACCATTTTATGCTGAAATCGGGGTGGTGGGGGCGGTAATGTTAACGTGTGGCCTCCATTGGCAACACAAACTACGGTTAGCTCGCACAGAAATGCTTTGACAACATGCAATGCTGGTCTGATTGTAACTGTACCATAATGGTGGGAAAGACATTGAAACATTACCAATATGTGAACGTGTTTATTTAATCACGGCCTTCGAGTAGAGCAAACTCACCTCCATTAAGCCCCCAGAGGTATCCAAATCGTACACAATCGTCGGGGTCTCCATTTTGTCCCACATTCATCCAGAGGCGGTCGCTACACGGGGAAATTGCAGTGCAAATGCCGAAGTGGCGGCCAACAATGACAGTAAATCCCACAATGTATGTGTTGGTCTTGATGATTTTGTCCAGTGGATGGTTGACGAAGCGTTGCTAGCTATCGTTAGCCGGCTAAATAGCTACGAAGGCAAGACGTCAGCCAGTCAAGGTTGAAGTTAGCGGGTTCACCAGCTACCCTCAAGAAACGGAAAATGAACAATAGTTGTGCGATTAAAAACCGGCTCCTAAGCAAAAGTCTGTATGTGCAAGTGCCAAGCCTGTACACAGTATTTTAATGTCTACGGGCTGTTGCTGCTAGCTACAAAACCCAACTGCGGCCTAGCTGGCCAGCCATGATTCTTGTTCCTGCCCCGGCAAGAAGGAGCCTTGTAGATTTGCAAACCCCTCCGCTCCCATTGTCAACAGAAGACGTAGCCAAAAACGCAGAAGGGGGTTTCGGCGTCACGCAGTCCAATGCACCGTTTCCGAAAACCCTCGGAACCTATAATCCTCAAATCAGAGTCGCAGAGATGCAAATTTTGTTGGTGTTATTGTTGTGAAAAGCCTGTGCATCTACACTGGCTGCTAGCAACATCCTCTACCAATTGGCGCAACCGCGAACAGCCGGATGCGCATGCGCAGTCGAACGGAAATAGAGCATTGCGAGGGTACA
Source organism: Solea senegalensis (assembly GCF_019176455.1). NCBI lineage: Eukaryota > Metazoa > Chordata > Actinopteri > Pleuronectiformes > Soleidae > Solea > Solea senegalensis. Next base: position 22,392,891 of record NC_058028.1, on the reverse strand, counting down.
GAGGAATTACGAGCGAGGAGTTTGAGTATATTAAATCCAATAATTTCACGCTAATATGGGACTGGTAGATATTACTACACAGGCTACATGTTATACGAGCCATAACTACTCACACCCGCACTACTGTATCAAGTCCTTCTGAAGTAACTGCTGCTTTTGTCGGTAACCGTGCTATTACCTATTGTAATTTTAGCTATTCGCTGATATTGTTAAACCAGTAACAACTGTGTATTGTGCTGTAAAGTCCACTACGGCCCATAATGTTAATGTCTGCTTCTAAAACAAGCCGCTACTAATGCGCTTCCTCTGTATCAACTGCTAAGTCATAAATAATAAGGCGACAGCTCCTACCCCAGGGGCGCTGCTAGAAAGTATGGTTCCCATGAGAGTGGAGTCCTGCTCCACTACCACCGTCTCACACACACACACACACACACACATATACACACAAAGAAACTAAACTAGACATGTCCATTTCCAATTTTACAGTCACAGATTCACTCTTTTGGAGACTGGTTGTTCTACTGTAATCTAACCTACACCTTATACCCTTAAACTTATAAAAAAAATGTTTTCCTCTCAGAATTTAACTTGATTGATTAGAAATAAATGTGATTTTGTGTCTTTCTTTTGACTCAGTGTTTTTTTTTACATTTGTGTTTCTTAACTGTTGTGTGACCCTCATAATGTGAGACATTAAAACACAAAACATATACATCATGCATGCAGAAGCTAAAGAAAAGTAAATAAATAGTGATTAAAGTGATACAAGTGTCCAAGAAAGATAGCTTACAATGAAGGTAGGTATGATGGACTGGCGATCTGTCCAGGTTGGACTCTGCCTATTGCCCTATATCAGCTGAGATTGGCACAGCACCTCCCACGACCCTGATGTGAAGGATAAAGTGGTAGAAGATGGACAGATGACTATCTTTAAGTTCCATCAGAGGTCTTTGGATTTAAAAAAAAAAAAATATATATATATGTGTCTGTGTGTGTGTATATATATATATATATATATATATATATATATATATATATATATATGTAATTATAAATACAGTATCCTATCTAATTAAACCATTAGTGTTTTGATAAATGGTCTGTACAAAGGCTGGCTGCAAGGTAAAGTGGCGAACAAACAGAATGTATACTTGACCAAGTGTAGATATAAGCATTTGTTAAGTGGCTAAAATATATCTTTTTTCTTTCAAATCCCAACGCGAACCTCCCTGTTTTACACTTGTTCTCAAAGCAGGGGATGCACAGAGGGCAGGTGGCCCTTAATTTTTAATCAAAACTGCAGTTTGAGGTTTGCAGCAGGATTTTGGAAGAGGAAGAAAATTAAGATACAGAATAAATATGACAATCTTTGATTCCAACAGCAATCAGTCATGATGACACATTCAGGATGCATCTGTTGCACTGTAAATGTGTGATCACTCAGTATGGATGTTAAGGCCAGGTTTGAATCACATCAAAGTCAACAATTACAATGACTTGAAAGCCTTTGATCTGAAAACAATAATGTGGATGGTTCATATTTAAGCATTATAAAATCATCATGGTGATTCATGCAGTTGAAAATGGCATTGATTTATACGTTTATGGTGACTTTCACTGTGGAGGAAGTGTGGTTTTAATCAAACTAAATTCAAAACAAATCTACAACAAAAACCAATGAAGACAGGAAAATACAGACTAATCCACTGTTCTACCAAAGAAGAATTAGTGATCTAGTTAAAAACCAGCTAGCTCTGAGGCTGGAATGGGACGACAACCACAGTCTTGCAAAGGCATTAAAGGAGGAAGAAGCTCAAAAGGGCACAAGTACGTAATTTTGAGCATTCACAGAAAGAGCAGTACAGATATGCAATGCTTCAAAAGAAAAGCAGCAAAACATCAGCCCCTTTTTGTCTTAAAGACAAAAAAGAGATCCAGAAACTCAAAGATGATCTCAAGGGGAACCAGGTCAAAATAAAGGAACTAACAGATGATCTCACTGTGCAACAGCAGGAAAATCTTGAAAAAAATAATGAAATTCAGATCCTTCACCTTAAAATTCATAAACTTCAGAGTGATATAGAGGCCAAGGACAAAACTGTTTCCTTGCTGCAAGAGAAAGATAACCAATGGGCTTTAGACCTATTTGAGGAACAAGCAAAAAACTACAACCTTCGGAGTGATCATGAGGCTGCATTGTTCCAGCAGCAGAAACATGCAGATACACTTAAACATCTGACTCATGAAAATGAACATATGGTTTCTGAGAACAAGATGCTGCGAGAAAAACTTGATGCCCAGAAGAGGGTGCCCCAGCAACACCATGCAGATATACTGGAACATTTGAACTTTGAAAATGAACTGTCCTCTGGAAACAAGAGGTTGCAGAGTCAACTTGATGATGGCCAGACAAGGGTGTTCCAGCAGCAGGATGCAGATAAACTGGCACTTCTGACTCATGAAAACCAAAAACTGGCTTCTGAGAACAAGAGGCTCCAAAGTAAATTAGAGGATGCCCGAAAAAGGGATTCCCAGCAGCAGCAGAATAATGTAGACAAATTGTCACATCTGACACATGAAAACCAACATCTGGCCTCTGAGAACAAAAGGCTGCAAGGTAAATTAGAGGATGCCCGAAAAAGGATGTGCCAGCATCAACGTGTTGAAGATAAACTTGAACATCTGACTTATGAAAATCAACATCTAGCTTCTGAGAATAACAGAGTGCAAGGTAAACTGGAGGATGCCCGAAAAAGGGTATCACAGCAGCAGCAAGATATAGATAAATTGGAACATCTGACTCATAGAATCCAACAATTGGCATCTGAGAACAAGAAGCTGCAAAGTAAAGTTGAGGATTCTCGAAAAAGGGTGTCCCAGCATCAGAGGGTTATAGATAAAGTAGCACATCTGACTAATGAAAAACAACAACTGGCTTCTGGGTATAAGAGGTTGCAAAATAAGCTTGAGGAGACCCAAAAAAGGGTGTCTGAGCATCAGCAGGTTGTCAATGAAGTGGAACACCTGACTCATGAAAACCAACAATTGACTTCTGAGAACAAGAGGTTGCAAGATAAAAACTTTGAGGATGCCCAGAAAAGAGTGTTCCTGCAGGAGAAAGATTCAAAGAAACTGGCGCTTCTCACTTGTGAAAACCAACAACTGATTTCTGAGTACAAGAGGCTGCAAGATAAACTTGAGGATGCAACAAAAAACAAGTTCCAACAGCAGAAAGATGCAGATAAACTCGAACATCTGACTCAAGAAAACCAACAATTGACCTCTGAAAACAAGAGGCTACAAGATAAAAATGTTGAGGATGCACAAAAAAGAGAGTTCCTGCCGCAGAAAGACACAAACAAAATAGCACATCTGACTCGTGAAAACCAACAACTGACCTCTGAGAACAAGAGGCTACAAGTAAAGCTTGACGATGCCCAAAAAAGGGTGATCCAGCGGCAGGGAGATGTAGATAAACTCAAACATCTGACTCATGAAAGCCAACGTCTGGTTTCTGAGAACAGAAGGCTGCAAATTGAGCTTAAGGATGCCCGAAAAGTGGTGTTCCAGCAGCAGGATGCAGATAAATCTCAATATCTGACACAAAGAAAAATTGAGCGTACCCTGAAAGAGAGCCAGATTGAGAGGGAACTTAATTTGGACTACTTCTTGGCAGCATATAAAATTGAAGAGATGGAAGATGACGCCTCTACAGAATCAGGGGGCATGGCATATGGCATGCAGACACTCATAAGGACTAAATACAAGGCTATGGAGACCAAATTTAACAGAATAGTGGATGATCGCCTCCACCTCACTCATCATCATAGAGATGTGATGTCACAGAATACCACCACTAAGTATCAAGGTACCACTGCTAAACCTGAGATTATGGTAGATAAATCTGCAGGATTAATGGGCAAAATAAGTCTGGACGAACATCCCTGCAACAGGACACAGGAAAAGTCTGAAAGTGTCATCTTACAGAAAAAAGCTGGTCGAACTGAGTCTGCTCTTGAAAAAGAAAGGGCCACATGTGAGCAGTGTAATGCTGACCTCAGGGAGGTTTTCCAAAAACAGATGAAAACTGTGACGGAATGTCAGCAACTTGCCGAGGCGCTCCAGAAAGCTCAGGACAGCTATAACTGTCTGCAGGCAAAGTATCAGGCTCAATCACATTTTCAGGAAAGATGCATCAGTGACACTGAGGTCAAGCTCAAGGAGCAGAAATTGGCTTTAGATGAGAAAACAAAGGCTCTGCTGAACCTGCAAAATGATTACAGACATCTAATGAAGAAGTACAATGACATTAATTCTAGTTTTCATGAATTGCTTAAAGTCCACACTGCCATCCAACCCACCTGGTCATCATGCCAGTAATCGACATCCACACTATTGCATTTCTTGTTTGTATTTATTTATTCTTATTCTTGGTTATGTCCCATTTTCCCATTGTCCCCTACATTTTCAACCTTTGTCCAATAAGTTCTGGCAGGCTGTACACTGAGAGGTGTAATGCTGCCCTCCGCAGAGTGAAGTTCATAATCACAGCCTTTCAGATGTCAAACTATCACAAGGACGTGTATGTGTGCAAGATCACCAGCATTAAACTCTCTGACCGACACGTTGGAGTTTTGTTAGTTAGTGCCCAAGGGCTGAGTACTGTGATGGCCCAATTGTTTTTTGCTTTGATTATCGTGACTTTTCGCCTCGTTTTTCATAATTCATGAAGAAAAAGGAGGAAAAAAACAATAGGGCGTTCACACAACTCAGCCCTCAGGCTACAATCATAAAACGTGTACACAAACATAACTGTAAGAGGAAATAACCAAGAATAACTAGAGAATTTGCTGCAGGCAGAAAATGCTGCGTGAATGCTGAGGAATAATAAACACTATTGTCTTTGATCTGCTAACATTTTGTAAATGTGACACCATTTCGATCTGTGCTTTAGTCAACACTGTAGAAATGTTTATTAAATGTTACTGTCACTGAACATTGACAATAAAGATATATTAGCATTTGCTTGTTTGATTTATGACTTTTCAAACCAAATTCAATTCAATAAGTGCCCTGTTTAAATCAGGCAAGTCTTCTGTAGTCAATCGGAGACATTTATTTTCCCACTGTAGCTGCAGTCCTGACGTACAGTGTACTAATGTTATAATGATATATGTCATATGTGCTTAATGTTTTATTTTTTTTATTGAACTCTATTAGAGCAGTGTTGGTGCACCTTGTGCAACGTTTCTCCTACAAAAACAATCCAGGAGATGAAGACAAGTCATCCTTACTGACTTGTGGATGATGGGTAATATGTGGCTTTTGCCAGCAGAGGGAGGCAACACTCTGTTGAAGAATGTACAGTTTGCATTCAATAAAAACCAGATCATTCACTCTTTATGATAGAGATGGTAAACATCTCTGGTCTTAATGGGAGAAATACCACACCATAAGTAGTACTGAGAACAAACTCAAACATATTACAATGAATAACAAGAATCTGGATGAGGTGTGGCAGTCAGACTCAGTGCTTTGTGAAAATGCATGAGTGCAATGATCAATGTGCCGTGAATGCACGTGTGAAAATGACATAGGAAAAAACAAGAGAATGCTGCTGCAGAATGGAGATCATGAGGCAGCAACACTGGTGTCTTGATCAGGGAGCTTTAAGTGATTGGGAAGACTGGCCAGATATTTTTACAGTTTATTCAGCTACACACCTGCAAGGCAATCACACACACAGCACACAGGACCAGAGAACTTGGTATTCCAATTCAGGGGCTGAGGCTCCCCTGCAACTATAGGCATAATCCTATCAACAAATGTGTCCTTCCATCCTGAGCAATGAAGACTCTATTTGATAGCTCCTTCATTACTTTTTTATAATGCAGTGTTAATTGAAATTCAAACAAAGGGAAACACACACAACACTATGAAATACATCAGTAAATTTCCCTTTAAATATAATTAGAAAGTAACTTTCACTGATGCCTTAGCATGGTTTATTCTTGCTACAAAATGTCTAATTGTGTGTATAACCAATATCTGACTGAGAAATCATTAGCTGGAAGCCATCTCTGAACTACCAATTTCTTGGCTGCAGTCATACCTGCCAACCACCACTGATGCATTTTCTCAGTAATGGGGAACTTTGAGTCATGAAGCATAAGGTGTAGAGCTTAGATATTGTATTGATTACTTTAGTCCAGAAAGAGAAAACCTCTGGACAGATCCATACAGAGTGCATAAAGGTGCCTACATTACCATATGGGCCAAATAAGGTGTGATGGCATATATTAAACTGAATAAATGGATCATTGGCATGATTTGATGATTGATAGAGAGTTGTTTAAGCAGTCCAGTCACTCATGCCTGTTTTTATTCATATCAAAATCTGGTCAGACCACCAGACCTGGTGGACCATCATTGTCCATATACTGTCTCACCGACAGGATGTGTAGTAGATGCATGCGATTCACATGACCACAAATTCTGGGCCCTAAATAGGGTCCACGCATACGGTCATGGTCATCTGTGGATGATGACGTCACACAGACCTTGGTAGAAACTATGAACTGACCTGAACTGTACCATGTCCAGCCTCACCTGCTCTTCAACAGCAGCAATGGTGGACCAGATAAGATGAATCCACCGTTCGATTTGGCCTTCACATATTCTACATGGCCTAGGTCTCATTGCCTAGACTGGGACACAGCTAGTGGATTTACAAATTTTAATTCTAGCAATAAATCAAACCCATAGCATCGCTCAATGCAAAAAAGAAGATTCCGCAAATGAGACACAGTGGCAACGTTGTTTTTCTGAACAATAGCTTTTATTGAAGATGTTTGTGAAGTTTGATTGATCAGAACTTAATGCGCATTAAATCAAAAATAGGTTATTATCATTGTCGTCACACCAGCTTGCATGAATACATACTGTATTCCTAGAACAATATACTGTATACTGTATGTTTGAACAACTGCAATGGTCTAAATTTAGACATAACATCCAGACAAGCAATGGCAATATAAACAACAGCTAACCTTGGTGTGAGATTTATTTTTGCTTCAGAGACACTTAAACATGTGGGATATGGCTGTGAAAATGTTTCACCTCCATTTTCAACACAAACGAACAGTGAAATCAAAATGTCTTTAAGGGCTGTTAAGTCTACATGTTACACACAGTATGAACGATAAAATTATAAATTGAAATTTCCATGAGTCCCAGGGAAGATGGATGTCAACTTTTAATGCCATGGAGTTTAGATATGGTTCAACAATCGGGTAAATATGCTATTGTACTTTCTTTCTTAGAATAAAACAGGGGGACTGATACCAAGTTCATGTCTGTGAGTTAAGGCTGGGCTACACCAAGCAAACAGTCGGCCATCAGGCCATCAATTAGTGTCAAGCAGCATCAATGTGCCTCATTACTGAGGTGTGTCCTGCACATCAGTGGCTTTTGGTCAAAGCAGCATGTTCAGAATCAGTGGCAGAGGCCAGTGAAATGGAAATCACTGTGATTGGCTGTCAGCCGAGCACATTAGCACACAAGAAGCAGAATCATAAGTGATGGACCAAACAAAAGCCTACATTACCGTCAAAAATGTCCAAAAACCAGCAACCAACATTAACGAGTGGTGCGTGGTGGACAAACACTGTTAAGCAACGTTTTACTGTAGGTTTTCTAGTTTCCCCGTGACAAATGTGAACTGCTGCCTCCTGCTGAGCTGGAGAATTTCTCCATCTTATGCATGTACAGAAAGTCTGAAATCAGCGCAAAACCCACTGACACAGAGGTGATGTGAGCTGACACAATAGCTTTTTGTTGCTGAAGTTCACTTGATGCATGTGGGCCTTTAGGCGCAGCCTATTTTGCAAGGGCAAACTGGGGACACAACGTTTCTATCCAAGTAACCGATAACAAATAAAATATTTACAGGTGAATTGAGACTAAAATATTTCCTTTTGCCTCCCAACTTGATGCTCGGTTAAGTTAATCTCTATAAGCATATTATGCATGTATATATGCAGGAGGACAGCAACGACAGGTTTTTAAGCCATTTGGTTTGGTCCCGTCTCACCAGTCAGAGATGAAACACCTTGGCTGAAATGTATCGGGGATCAGATTTTAAATTTTCCACATTCATACACGGAGAGCTGTTAATAGAAATTAGCCCAAATGTTTGTAATTAAAACAATTCTGATTATGTATGTTGTCCCTTATTTATCAGACCTTATAAAGTGTGCAGCAAATGGAAAACTGAAATCTAAGCCTGGATATCAACTGTTTACATGTGGACATGATGCCCATTTCTCTTGAGGCTAATTCTTTTCCAGATGATAGCTATTCTACTCAACGTTTGAGGCTAGTTTTATCGTGTCTTATCTCAAGCTCTGTACTCAAACTCAATCTTCTCTTCTGTTGAACAAAGCTGTTCCTTTAAGGGCCTTTTATTTGAGGATATTCTCATTTCCTATCTCTGTGTCTGACATAAATGTAAAGAACAATTCTTTTGGCAAAATGTATGATAAAAAGCAAATGCATTTGTTTTAGTGACAGAGCCTATTAATAGACAACCCTTAAACACATAAACATTGTTCTTTTATTGTTGACAGAAGACATATCACAACCCAACATATGTGGTTATACTGTATATGTACTGTGTATGTACTTGGTGGCACTATAGCGTCACGTTGATCCCTTCTGCACTCGCGCTGAAAGTCCTCAGGATGCAAGCACGGGATTAAAAACTGTACAAACTGCTGCTGGACTCTTACTGTTGAAGAGCTAGAAAAATAATCCAGTGGCCCAGCCTTTCCGGGGGTGGTGAGGTGTCTGTCCTCTGTTGGGTAAATAAAGGGAGGCTCATATTTCAGTGTACAGAGAACAGTGGAGGCATCAAATGATTCACCAAAGGTGCAAGTCTGATGGACGTTGAAAAGGCCAGTGGACTCCTTATCTGTCCATACTGAGACACACACTGGCATCTTCAGATCGAAACCTCATACTCTCTTGTTTCCTGCAAAAAAAAGAATCAGCACGTTATATCACAGACTGACATTTACCATCACAACTAAACCCAAATGAAATCACTAAAGGCTGCACGAGGCGCACATGTCGTCCAGAAAAAAAACATTTTGACAGCATTATTTTAACTGGTTAGAGGTGAGTAAAATGCAAAGCAGTTGCATGCATTGTAAATCATCATGTGACACCACTCAACCAATCACACCAGTGGATAATGATAAGCATTTCCACGAGTGTAAGTGAATAAGAATCATTTGAAACGTGTATCTAAATCTTTATTATATCTGGCCGTATTGTTTTGTTTTTTTTACTTGCATTTATTCTTCTTTATTTTGTATCTACAGTTCAATGTGAATGCCTTCCTGGATTTGAAAGTCATGACAGTTCTTGACAGTTGACGAAACAAATATTTGAACCCATATTGCACTAAATCCGCCCATTGCTATTAGACATTGTGATGATAATCATATGATTTTGCAAAAAAAGGTCAATATCATCAACAGTTATGTTATGGACCATACTGATGACCAGGGTGTAATGTTTGACATCAGAAATAATAATAATAATGATAAAAGTAGTTTAACCTCAGCAAAGCAAACCAATATCTAAACAAATGATCTAATCTGAACGAGGTATCTAAGTAAGTAAAGCACATTGTGTGAATGTATTAAAGAAATCCACTTGTGAGTTTTAAATTAGCGAGTGTAGGTGCAACTTATTTGACGATAATGTGGCCATAAAATATAGTGAAACAAAAAAAAATCCCAACAGGTTAGCAACAATGTGCCTGATCCAAATCTGCAAAAAACGGAAATAAAAAGCTGATTTGGATGTGTCTAAAACCTGAGTAGAAGGTGGCTTCAGAGGTTGCAAGCGACATGAGAAAATATATGATATTGACATATTTCTGAAAGGTATAGGATTTAGTGGCATCTAAGGGTAACAACATGACGCAAAGATGCCCTGCTTTATTAAATGGCTCATTCTAAAGTAATGAAACCCAACAGTTCATCATTTTCAGGTAATAATAAATGAATGAAGACATGATTTTAGCCATTCAAGTCTACGTGTGCAGTTACCTTACCTCATTGTTCTTCACGATTGCAAACATGGAGGAGGAAGAAGAAGAAAGGGTAACTCATCACAAAGAATAAAAGCATGTGAGCTGATCAGATAATGCTGCACCTTATCAATGATAATACACAGTAAATAGAAAGGTACTTTTTTTCAATATATACTTGTACAACCTAGTAAAAACTAGTTTTATCATGGAAACAGCTGTTGGTATTATGTAGTTGAATAGAGGAACACGTGCAGTCATACAGCACGTCATGTTATCCTCACCTGAAAAATCCAAACCAAATCTGCCTGAATCAGAGTCCTCAATCAGCATGGAATATTTTAGTCATGTTTCTTTCAACATTTACGGATAATTAAACCTTGAATGGTCAACATTTCCTCTGTTAAAAAAAGAAAACGAGGACAAGAAGACGGCACAGGCAGGTGCACTTTGAGTTATTTTCACAATAACGACCAGCTCACTCCACATTATCCCTCGCTTGTTACACGTCTTGATTGAATACTTGTCTGATTGGTCAATCACGGCGTTCTCCTGTCTGTCATGTGTAACTGCCTGCCGAGTATAAGGGACCGTTACTATGGTAATTTCCTTGATCACATGTTGAACCACGTGCAGCATCAACCCACTGAAAGAAGGTGAAACTGTTTCTATGTGACCAACTGGTGCCACAAACTGTCCTGATAAATTCATATGAAACGGAATGATTTGAGAGAAAATATCTGTTTTTCAGTCAAGCTTCAGTTCAAAAGTGGTAATAATGTTTTCCGCTCCATATTAATGATTTCTGTCATCTTACCAAGCTGCTGCATTTTGTTATTTTTGCAGATGATACAAATTTATTTTGCTCTGGGGGGAATTTTCTTGGAGCTCTTGGGTGATGTTGAGAGTTAAAGATAATAAAAACATTGCTTGCGGTGAATAAGTTGTCTCTAAATATTCAAATATTACCACTTTTAGTAAGTGGTAAACGGATGAGAATATTAAACTGAAATTGAAGTAAATATTGACGGATTATTTGAGACTAAATTCCTGGGTGTTGTGATTGACGATAAATGAACAAGAAACCAACACATTATAAATATTATAGCAAAAGAAGAATTTCAACAATTCTGTATAGATCAATAAATACTGAATGATAAGGCTTTGCATATACTATATACAGTACTTCACCATGTTTTTTATGCTTTGGAATTATGGGAATCAACAATTAACCCAGTAGTTTTACAACAGAAAAGACTCACAAGGATGTTCGTTACGACAAATCTGTGGTTTATAATTTCCAATTGTTTGCCGATTTAAAACAATTTGCATATTATTCACAAAATAATGCAAATAATGTTTAAAGGTAACACAGAGTCACTTTCTTCTTCATAAAAAGCAAATATTACTGATAAGATTTCGGAGATTAGTTTTAATTGTACAGTATGGAATAGCGCAAATATGAGTTTAGGAATGTGTATCCATATGTATGGATATGTGTGTATGAATGTTTTATTTATAATGTGTATATGTTATTCTATCCCTGCATCATGGCCAAAAGGAAAGGAACCGGGCTCATGACTGGAAGGTGTATATGTATATATATACATATATATATATGTATATACATATTTTTCATTCACTTTTACCGAGACACGACACAATCAAAAATATTTACAAAGACGATCATTTAAAGACACGGACTGTTTTTCCCAACACGTGTGTTTCACACGTTACATTTGCGTTGACGATAGAACGATCATAAACTAAAAAGAAAGAAATTGTGGCTGCTGTGATTTGTCGATTGCGCCGTTTCAAACTGAGATTTTCGATTTGAAAATGATCAATTGCTCAGCCCTTGATAACGCAGCCCAGTTGTCGCTGGGAGCAGCAGGAAAAATAAACAACCAAACACAGTTTAGCCGTTAACAAACAGCTCAGCTAATAAAACCTGTCAGGTTAAGTGGATGCTATTCTAGGCTTATGTTCACTGCTTTCCATTAGACGGCCATTTCCAACCTTAATAGTTTGATCTTTGAGACCCCGAGGAAAGTCGCTGTGGTATTGCTATGGTAATCTATTGTACCTATGGTATTTCACATTTGTGCTGCCATGTTACATAGTACTATACACTGTCTGTCGCTCCTTAATACTTCATCAGCCTCTGTCATGTCACAACTTACATTATGTCCAAACACATGGAAGGAGAGAAGTCATGAGGTAGGAGCAGTTCTTTGGATGATAAACATAATGAAAGCAAGGCACTGCGAACTATTAAAATACTTTGAATGTAGTGGCATGGTCATGTTCAGTGGTTCAAAAGACCTTAACACATGCTTTTCCGCCTTGAGCGTTCATCAGGGTATCAATCAGAGTCGAAGCACATGAAATTCCAGCAAACAAAGCCATAACCAAAGGGATGTCAGTCAGTCAGTCATCATCTAACCGCTTTATCCTCCACCAGAGGGTCGCGGGGGGTGCTGTGCCAATCTCAGCTACATCGGGCGATAGGCGGGGTACACCCTGGACAGTTCGCCAGTCCATCGCAGGGCCACACACAGCTAGAGACAAACAACCATTCACTCTCACACTCACTCCTATGGTCAATTTAGAGTGTCCAATTTACCTAATCCCCACATTGCATGTTTTTGGACTGTGGGAAGCCGAGTACCCGGAGAGAACCCACACACGGGGAGAACATGCAAACTCCATGCAGAAAGGCCCTTCGAACCCGGGTCTTCTCGCTGCAAGGCGAGAGTGCTAACCACTACACCACCGTGTGACCCCAACCAAAGGGATGTGATAAATGCAATCATTGCAACAACTGTACAAATGTAACGCAGAGAGGTTCAAGGGTTTAAAATCTCACGAAGAATTCACAATTAATCATAACATAATTGAACATGACCGTGCCTCTCCATGTAAGGCATTTTATCCGTTGAAAAGAGCCTTGACGTTTGTCTTTGACTTTTGCACGTGAGATGCCTGCTGCTCTGTCTAACATGTCACTATCATCAAACTCTATAATCTCACGTGGAAGAAATGGACAATGGCAATGGACACAACATGAAACAAAAAAAATACAACACTTTATAGGAGAAGTGATAAGACTGACAAAACAATGAATGCGAATGCACGATCACCTTGAATGACGATCAAACCAGCGCAAATAAACCCCAAGAAAAAACAAGTGAATGCTAAAAATCGGAGTGAAACCAGCTGAATGTCATAATACACAACACTGTAAAGCGTCAGAGTATTTATTATAGTGCAGCGTTTGGCAAAGGTGTGGTCTCACCGTTGTTTCATACACAGAGCTGTCAGTCGCAGATTCTCCAGAGATGCTTTTGTACGGTGGCTTGGAGGACAGTGACACATGTAGTGACTTCTGCTGAACCCTGATCACCAACACAGAGAGAACAGCGTCACACACACGACACTAAAGTTTATATGATTATAGACCAAAACACAACATGACGTTACAGATTTAGAGTCTTAGAGAATCGAAACACTGCTGCTTTTCATTGTTGTGTGCTGAAGCCCTTGATCCTAATCCTGGGACAGTTATTTTGAAAATAGTCTTGGCTAAAAATAGGTGTAATTGCCTCAGTTTGAACTGATGCCATTCAGATAGAAGCTCTTTGGAGCGAAAAAAGAGGAAAAAAGGTTCACACACATGCATCTCTGGAGACAGTAGAATAGGATTTCTAATTAATGAATTCTTATTTCTCTGAAGGGGTTCTTTTTCCTTTTTGTCTTATACTTATACTTATCACATCTGTTGTATCAGTGCACACTCTTAAATTTCCACTGTCATTGCCAACACTTGCTTATTCAGTACTAAGAAAAATGAATGCATCACTTTAATGTGACTTTGCCATGATTCTGTGCCGGAAACGTGTAAATATCAGCAGTAACAATGAAATGATTCAGTAACTTCTTTGACATTATCAGAGAGCCATTCCTAATTAGATTGAAATTATTCAAATGATTGAGATTACAGTTTAGAGTTGACCATCTTTGGACTCCAAAGCTGTAATTGCTGCCAAAATGGTACTCAATTATCAAGAAATGTATAATATTCACAACACTCTTTTTTGCTCTGCTTGTAAGTGTTATTGAGTGTGATCCAATTTATAATGTTTTTATGTTCTATTCACAACTCTTTTGTTGACTTTTTCCACGGTCATTGAATACTTTTGATTTCTTTCGAAGGTATGTTATTATTTCTTCTAACGTATAATTAAGTTTTGACCTTGAAGTGTACCACCGACTCGACATTAGGAATTGGATTCCATCTGAGAAATACTGAATAGTCCCCGCACTTGAACTAAAATCTAAACTTTGAGATGGAAACTAATAACGTCGTGTACTGGAAATAATATAATAAATAATAAATTTGAACACACTTTGAGAAGTAGAGGTACATCCCAATGATGAGGATGAGGAGGAGGATGACGGGGATGAAGACGGCAAATGCCACCTGGGCTCCCTCCAGTCTGACATCAGCAGTAGACACTGTGAAAGAAAAGAACGTCTTATTTTCAAAGCAAACTGTGCTTATGCTGTTACATATCTCTCAGCAGACTAAAGTAAGGAAATCCGATGTATTAGACGTTTTTTCCTAGCTTTCCTTTAGAAGCCACAAATGAAATATTATCAACCCAAATAATTCCTTCAGGGACTTTTTTTTTTTTAAGAAACAAGATGTGCAAGTAAAATGATATTTTTCAGCAAAACTTACCATCTAATCTGCGTTCATGGTAACCTTCAGGGTGAGCTGAGGAGAATACGTTGGAGAGGAGCGTTAAACAAGGGTTTAATTAAGTAACAGAAAAAAACAAAACTTTTTTAACTCAATAAAACTTTTATTTCTCACTTCTGAGTGGGAGTTGGGATCTTTTCAGCTCAAGAAAATACAAT
The DNA here is from genome assembly GCF_019176455.1 of Solea senegalensis. Lineage (NCBI taxonomy): Eukaryota > Metazoa > Chordata > Actinopteri > Pleuronectiformes > Soleidae > Solea > Solea senegalensis. Next base: position 22,377,866 of record NC_058028.1, on the reverse strand, counting down.
TCTCAAGATGAATAGAAAAAAAATGGAATACATTTTTCAGAAAAAGTATTACCAAGGGACTCATTCGCTGCTATTCACACAAGTGAATACTGGTAATAAATAGTTTCAGTTACATAACGTTCATTAAATGACGCTTTATGGTAAGGCAAACTCCAAGAAGACTTCTGCTCACTTCGGCTCGACTGTCAATTAACCACTTCATCATGATGCCCTGCACCCTCTACCGAGTGAATTTCAACTTATTCTGTAAAGCGTAAAATCACGAAAAAAATAAACAGATCAGAAAAAAAACAACTTGGTTGCTCTGTGTCAGAAAAGAGCAGGAAATAATATTATATTTTCTGCGCTGGTGACTTCAGTAAAAGGCATTTTGTTTCTTCTTCACTGTGGACTGAAGGAATGGAAAGAGTGGAGATGTTTTGCAAGGGAGGATTTACGACTGCACTGACTCCGTGACATCGAGGGCAGGAGACCAAGGATAGCTGTGAAAACGGAGTAAAACCAGTGCAACACTCTGCCTGCATAGTTAAGAAAACACCACTTTCTAATGAATAAAGATTACGATTATTACTGTTCAATATTTTCTTCGCACAAAACCATCGTCTCTAAAATAAGTCATCGGTTAGAGTCAGTTCAAGGCTTTAGGGCTCAGAGAAATGTGTTTGTCTGCTGTGTCTCCTTTAGGTGCTCAGGACAAGGTGCACACTCCAAACTAAAGGCCACTCTTTTTTGTCGTGCCAGCCTCTAGCGTGGAACAACCATCTTATAAGTGTCAGGACAACAAAACCCACAACCATTGAGAAAAAAAACCCCCGAAAGAATAAACCCACAAACACTTTTCTTCTCTGGCCTTTCACCGTGATAGATGTGTTTTCCCCGCTTTTTTGAAATGTGCTCGATCTTCCGTGTTAAACTCGTTTCTCGTTTTGTTCACTTGTCTTTCAGTGTGTCAGGATCTTTGGAGATGGAGATTTCGGGGATGACGCAACACCAATGCCACGGTTTAAGACGATTCTGCACATAAATGCATTGGACATGTTTACAGTACTAAAATATGCACGGGTGCTGATGCTAAAAAACTAATGACAACAAACTCTATGCGGCTTTAAATATAAACAAATCTCTTTTGTTTTAATCACATCAAAATGTGAGAGTATTTTAGCCTTTTACTGTCACCAGTCCAAAGCCTGTGTAAAAATCTTGATTAGTCTTTAATCTAAAGTCTAATCTACACACACACAATTTCCTTTTTTCCACCTGAAAGCTACTTTACTTTTTAAACGGCTCATAAATATTTAGCGTACTTTTATTTGGAGGTAATTGACAAAACTGATAACGTTCTTCCTTTCTCAAGGCCCACTTGCAGTACCTGCACAGCCCACTAGAGGCAACAGAGCACACTAAAGGAATTGCTGTCTTGGATCTTTCACTCCAACTCGTGTAAATGGGAGCAAAAATAAGTGTTGCATGAAAGGTTTTGAGGGAAGATTAAAGAGAACAAAAGTTATATGAAATGTAAATTTTAGCAAAAAAAAAAAAAAGGCTCTACTCTTACATTGTGAAACTAATAGCTTGTGCTGTAAAGCTGGTTTCTCATCACAGTGGGTGAGCCACTTTCTTCTGGTTTTAAAACAGTTGTCTTCCACTGTGTTGATTGTTTTACGCGCCTCCAATTAACTTCTGCCTCTCCGGATCTACGTCATTGTTGTTTTTGTCTTTCCAGCGACGCAGAAGACACATATCTGAGTGACTGGGGCGTTCAGATTGATACAGATCTGTGAAAATCCACTTGGAAACCAGCTCCACTATGTGTTTTGAATCAGCTTTGGAAAAATCTGATCTTGTGTGTTGTTGAGCTGTCCAGACTGCCAACAAATCAAGCCAGAAACAATCTGGATATGCTTTAAAATCCGAGTCTAAACAAGGACTTAGTTCGGGCAACCCTGAGAGCAGGACCCTTCATAAAAGAAAAACAGTCAAATAAAATAAATAGTCTGTCACAAAATGCTGACATGGAGAAGTGCACTGCTGTGCATCAACAGTCTGAGCGCAACATGCAGGGTAAAAGGGGACAGAGTGGGATAAAGACACTGGCCATGCTGACTATGATGAAATGTTCAATCTGAATTCATTCAGCCAAGGACAGAGCAGACAAAGTGACCCAGAGCTGTGGAGCAGGTTGATCCAGACAGACCTTCAACACTTCACCATTTCCATTCAAAGGTTTAAGTGTCACATAATGAAAACAGAGGAATTTAAATGAACAGAAATGAATATCAAATGTGAAAATGAATCATGGAACTCAAAGCAGTATTATGAAATGTCATTTTAAGTGCTAGGTGATAAGGCTAAAAAGATTATTGTGCACACACATACAGACACACAATTCAAATCAGTAAATATTGAATATAAAAGTCAGATCATTTAAAGCAAAACAATTAATGGATTCTTTATGGACAGACAAAAAAAGACACTTCACACATCGGAGGTAAAACATTCAAAGACATTAACTACAAACTAAAGTGGCCCAAATTCAGATTTATTTATTTATTTTTTGTTATTTGTAAAATGTAGTTTTTTTGAATGTGACTCCGTTCTATTATTATTTTATTAATTTTTTTCCTGACGATGTGAACTGCACACATATTGTAATTGAATTATTGACCACCAAGATGGTCATTTGTTTTTCAGACAGTAAAGGACGTATATAAATCACACTTTCTAGGAACATCATTTGTGGCTGAAGAAGGAAAAGGATTTTGGTGACGATCCAGATAGGATGCTGGATTCAAGAGAATTCTTTTTTTAATTATTTGTTTACCCTGTGAGATAAGGGTGTGTATTTTCAGGTCTGTGCAGTGTTACACACACGTTTTCCCACAGTCCAAAAAACATACAGGTCAATTGACCGTACTGAGAGTGAATGGTTGTTTGTCTCTATGTGTTGGCCCTGTGATGGACTGGCGATCTGTCGAGGATGTAACCCTGCCTTTTAGCCCGTGTCAGCTGGGATTGGCACCAGTGGCCCCACGAAACTCATGTGGAGGATAAAGCCGTAGACAATGGACACAAAGAATGGCTATTTCAGACAAATAAAATGAGTATTTATAGAAATGTGACAACTCTGTGTTAAAAATTTAATATCATTAAATCTATAGCCTTTATTGGGTTAACGCCAAAAAGCCAAAACACTATATAATTCTCAGATGATATAACAATGCATGTCAATATGAGGATAGTATAAATACTGTAAATACTGTAGAAGTAAAAGTCTGTTTAGTATTTGACTTTTGTCATTTTGACATGATAAGACCCAGACACAGAAGTTTTTTTAATGCTAAAACTCCAGAGCAACCATATATTTAAATAAATTTACACTCCAACATACAACATTCTGCAGTTTTTATTTAATTGTATTACATGCTTTTATTCTCTTAAACCAATCAACTTCAGCCAGTACCATAAGATTTAATCAGCTAAGTATAGCAATAACAAATACTGAATCATGGAACCTTCACTTTATATCTTTTTTGGTTTCACTATTTTTTAAATTTGGCTTTAACAAACCCCTCAGGCACCGTGTAGAACTGATGTTGACCTGATAATGTGGAAAATACATGTAGTTCCATACCTTTGCAGACAGGTGGCAGCCCACTCCACTGGGACGGGTGACCAGGGACGCAGTGGAGAACAGGCTCGCCCAGGAGCTGGTGGCCAGTCAGGCAGGAGTAGTGTAAAGTGTCTCCAGCCTGGAAGTGGACCTTGTTGGAGTTGGGGATCCCATAGGTGGGGGTTCCTGGGTGAGTGCAGGGCTCAAAGGTCTCAGCTGTGGGAAAATGTCAAGACAAAAAAAATGGATCTTGAATTATCTTAAACAGCCAAGAATGACTCCATCCTCCTTTCTGTTTTTAATATCATTGCTTTTTATATCAGCAACAGCGATGAAATGTGCTGAACACACTCCTCTGAGGAGTCTGGGATAAAATAAGCATCTGTAAATGTTGCAACGCTAAGTAACTTTTACAGGACATGTGGACGACGTAGCAAACACGTCACAATAAAAACAGGTGTTTAATGATTAATAATCATTTTTAAATGGCCTCAGTTTTCCTGGACTTGCGTGGCCTGATTCTTGCAATTTGAGTCTCCAACTATCATTAAGCAACACACTACAGTCAGTGCCGGTTTGGGTTAGGGGTTATATGACATCAGAAATGTTTTAATTATTGTGTTAGTCCAACAAAACATGACATAATTCAGATTTTTGCACACACCTAATATTAACAAGCTGAAACAGGGGCATATTGGCACCTAAAAAAGTCACATTTCTACAATAAATCAACTCACCGCTAGTGCTTGTAAGGACAGTGGTCCAATCAAACAGCGTAATCAAGCTGGAACCATAGCTCAACTTAACCGGGCATGGAAATGTTTCTGAGTTTTCCTTTGCACTCACCAAGCTCACACAGTGCAGGGCCAGAGATTCAGGTGCAGAGTGGGAATGAACAAGGCTCCACTTTTACAAGTCAGTGAGCCATCAGCATGATTTTTAACTGGTTCTCTTTGCTTTAACTTGCAATATCAGTCTATGGTTCCATATCAGCCTTTGTTGGAATGGCGACTCGCACCAGATGAGCACTGACCAAAGTGTGCACTTTGTTTGTGACAAATCATCTGAGACGATCTCTTTTAGACTGTTTACCTGTTTCAGGTCACTTGGCAGCATAGGCTGTTGTTGCCATAACGGGAATTTTCAATTATGGCATGTGTGTGTGTTGCCTAAGACTTTAAACAGAGACTAGAGGTGGTGATGAACAGGGCTGGCCCAAGCCTTAATGGGGTCCTAAGCTGAATTTGACCACCCTGGAGTAGCTGGTGCTTGACTTTTATTAATACCAATGTAATACTTTAAATTGCATGAATTATAGTTGTGTTATTTAAACCAAACCAGTGTCACTCTTGGTTTGTTTAACCTTAGAGGGCAGTAAAATCAAAAAAGTGGCCTAGTGTGGTGATGCAAATGTGCACTAGATGATGAATCTTCAACTCCAAAATAAAACAAATCACCTAAGCTCAACACTGTTAAATATCTAAATATATCTAGATTTCTTTAATATGTTAAAATGTTTTATTTTTCTTCATCAGGGGGCCCCAAGCAGCCGCTTAGTACGCTTATGCCATGGGCCGGCTCTGGTGATGAAGACTAGTTTTCTCTCAGATCACTTGATTTACAGTATGTTAAAATGTTATTATGGAAACCATCGACATGTCATCTCATCTTAGACTACAACACCAAGTAAATACAGGAATGTCACATGGTTGAGTCTGGTGGCACGGTAAAGTAAAACTGCATTAGGGCTGAAAATATGCCTGTTTTGTCTACAAGATGATTCCACATTCACGTCTTGATGCATGTTTCTCTGCGGTCCATCACTGCTGAAGCTGAAAAGAATTCCCAGAAGAAAATTATTCTTTTTTTTTTGAACACATCTCCGGATCTCATACATAACAATGACCTGGCTTGTCTCTGGTTGTCCGGTGAAATTAATTACAAGTCACTACCATCATACATTATGTCTCCACCTAGGAAGTAGGTAAAGCAGAGAATGAGATGTTCATGCAAATGAGATTAATGGCTTCAAGGCCAGGGGGAATTATATTAATTATACTTTAATCGGACTGACTCACTTCTAGCTTGCCAGCTCTGTCAGAGAGAAAAAATGGAATGGCAGGAGGTCAAGGCAGATGTTCATGATTCCATTCATCAGGGAAGGATTGAATGATTTATTTAATTATTCATTAATTAAATAAAATGTAATACTTCCAAAAGTTGTACCTCATAAGTTGGGAACATGTCACTGTAAAGTGTAACTTATAAAATAAGTATTCGTATTTTGTTCACAAATCCTTTTACAGATGCATGAAGTTGTGAACAACATAAGATATCTGTACCGCTTCACCCTCTGGATAAAACAGTTTGTTCTTTTGTTTAACAACAATTTAGGTCATCATGGGACACTAACAGTCAAATCAAAACCAGGCTAATTAAAGTCTTTTAATGTTAATGTTACAAAAAAACTGTGCGATCTAGTGCTTGAACCAGAATTAAGTCGAAACCTCCAGAGGACACAGTGTTAAGGCATACCCTAGTTGAAAAGGACTGAACGGGAAGAACTGAAGCAAAAGCTAATATACGTTTTATAAGCTTTTATGAAAGGGATTTATTTGAGGGAAAAGCCATGAAACATCCAAACAGGTTAAGGTTTCATTCATGGGTTCAGCTCAGGGTCAACATTTAGAACTGATGCAGTACATTTTGTTCAAGAAACATTTCAGTCTGCTGGTGGTTAAAAAAAAATATTACCACAGAGGTTACACAAAGACGCTAAGTGCTAACTGCCTCTGTGAACATGTCAGTGCTGACTAAGTTATAAATGATTCCGTGATTATGGTGTTCTTAGTTTTTAAGCGAGACAAAACAAATGCATGAAGCAGAAAAAGGGAATTTGAAACACGGCATAAAAAACTGAACATGGTCTGATTGGAAAATGATGGCTCTGTTAGCGCCTGCATTAACAAGTGATCCCGATAAAAACCAGGCACCTGACATCTCAATGTGTTTTGAGTAAACACATCTTAATTCCCCTCAGTCAGCACAAACTGCTTGGCTGTCTCTTACCAGCAGGGGTCAGAAATGCACTTCCTGTGCTTTGTCTGCTGCAAATTACAGTAAGAAGAAGAAATTGGCCTCCTCAACATCCATACTTGTCCGTACTTGTGTACTCCCGTCGTTTGTACGTACTTCCCAAGTATGCACGTACATACTTGCACACTTGAGTATTGTGAAAAGGTCTATTCCTTAGCATGTTCCGGTCAAAACAAGTCCCCCGTAATGTGGTTCAATGTGGATGAAGTCAGCTCACATAATTGATGTATTTGTTCCATGTCCAGTTGTAGACTGTCATTGTTGGAGAGGAAATACGTACTGATCACCAGTGGCAAGACTTTATAAACAGTACTGGGTCTAATCAGATTGTTTTGCATATCTAGAGTTTATCCTCACTTTTTTCACATTTAGAGGTGGTTTGAAAAGTGATTCAAATCACTTTTCAACACGTGTGTCTCGGGCTGAATGCTCTGCCTGTTCAAAGTGGATTTCAACTTGTCCTTTGACTCCTTCTTGATGCAACATACACCGTCAAAGTCGGTGATGGACGTGCCGAACCCCTCGCTGCACAGCAAAGTCGGAACATTGTGACACGTGTACACAGTCTCCCCCTGACAGTGAGTTTTTCCTTTTTCTGCAACTGAGGGTTTCCACACTTTGAGACTTGACGGGGTGATTGTTTGCAGACAAAGATGATGCACCTCCATTTTTAAGACACTTGTGTCACCTATGGTGTTACCAAATCCATGCAGATAGGTTGAAATTTGAGAAAGAAATCAATTTTATCTGCAGTCTGAAAATATTTAAATGAAATACACGTTTGGGATGTAGCTGGATGAGTTTCTGCCTGTGCCCGTACCTTTTGTTAGCAGGTACTTCCAGAAGACACTGGTGGAGTAGAGAAGTCCTTCAGTGCATGAAGAATGTGCTTGGATGCAGCTCACACTACCTTCTCCGTGGTCTGAGTGATCAGATCCCAGCGTGTCCTCAGAGCATTGTCACTGCTGTGACACTTGCATGTCAAGCTGTCCACTTGAAATCAGATCACCCAAGCACGTCAAAGTGAGGGTGTGAACAAGCGTGAAAGCACTATTATGGCAGACAGTGAGGTGCTTGTGATTTAAATACAGTTTGGGTGTTAGAAGGTAGCCCCTGGTGGCGATATAGATAGTGATAGCTGCGTCACTTACATAAATAGTGTGACATTATACCAGCGCAACACAATGTAGCCCGCCAGTATATTCCACGAAGAAGAAGAAGAGTGTGACATATTAAACAAACGTAAGAAGAAAACAATCTTTGTTTGCGAGAATGTTGGAACCCCAACAGAAGGGTGCTAAAAACTGGGATGGTTGGTTCTTTAGTACCCTTCTCAGTATTTGTAATCCTACTGTACTGCTTGGAGGAAAATGGGTTAAAAAACCCCAACAAAAACTGGTACATACGTAGACATCTAGGCAGCTTCTGGTTCCACTTGGGGCCCGAGGAGCCTCGGTTGAAGCAGGTGAGCAGGCTGTTTCCAGACAGAGTGAAGCCCTTGTTGCAGATGTACTGGATGGTAGAACCCACAGTGAAATGAGGACCTGATAGCACTCGCCTGCTATGATCCACCTGCCCAGGGTCTGCACAAGACACCACTGGATGGAGACCAAACAAAGAAAAAGGTTTGGTTAGTTGGTAAACTTTTCTTGTTCATTTCACGCTTATGTTCACTAATCCTGTCATTGCCCAAGCTTTATATATAGGGACAATGTTACTTGTGACAAGATAAATATGTGCAAAATAAAATACTTCTGACAAGTTCTACTGCAAACACCTTATATCATTTTGAATCAGTAGAAAAATCATTACCAAGACATAGGTGTTTGATAAACGAATCATAACTTAATTTTATGCACATTATTATTGAATAATTCTAAAGTCAGTCAGTCAGTCATCATCTAACCGCTTTATCCTCCACCAGAGGGACAGCTACATCGGGCGATAGGCGGTGTACACCCTGGACAGTTCGCCAGTCCATCGCAGGGCCACACACAGCTAGAGACAAACAACCATTCACTCTCACACTCACTCCTATGGTCAATTTAGAGTGTCCAATTCACCTAATCCCCACATTGCATGTTTTTGGACTGTGGGAGGAAGCTGGAGAACCCGGAGAGAACCCATGCACACACGGGGAGAACATGCAAACTCCATGCAGAAAGGCCCTTGTTCCAACCGGGGCTCGAACCCGGGTCTTCTCGCTGCAAGGAGAGAGTGCTAACCACTACACCACCACAATCATATGGTGTGGTTAAATAGTGTGGGTTGGGATGTAAATATAATTGTAATAGTTGTCTACACAGGCTGACAGGAGCAGTTCATTGAGTGTTGGGGTATAATCATTCATTCCTCTTCTGCACGTGATCATACAATCTAAACCTTGCCTCCCATACTTAATTTCCAAGGAGAAGTAGGATAGAAAAATCTGCATTGGATTTACATGCACTTATAAGAATAATTTTTCTGTTATTAACCTTTCTCTGTGAGCACGTTTCCTGGTCAGTGCCACCTTCTCTCACACAAGGTGGATATTTGAGAGCATCATGATATTAAGGGTCAAAGTTAAATCAGATTGTTCTCTATAGACAAAGGTGAAGGATGAGGGATAGGACACTAAAGACCCACACCTGATATTAACATCTGTCCTTGGTGATTTGATCACAGCCACATTGCGCCAAGTACAGGTCTGAACATTCAGATCCAGTCACAGAAACCTGTGCTGCAGGAACACACATCCTAAGGATGGAATAGAGGCCGCCTCCCGAGCTCATCCAATCAGTGTTTGTTTTACTAATCATTGGCTCACACATTCATTAACTTGTGGCCACTGCCATAATGTTAACACTGATCACTGAGTTTGAGCTTTGATTCATTCTCTTGTTGTCACATGTTCAGACACAGACTGAACATGTGTCCCTCCTACCTCGCCAGGGACTACATGTAGAAAGAAAAGCAGTTTTGCTAAACCATTGTACAATGTATCTGTCATTGTTTTATACAAGGTTAATGTATTATTGTTTACTGTAAGAAAAACAACATTACATTACATTACAGCATCTCAGGTGGCAGTAGGAGTGCACTCACCTCTTTCACAGCTTGGTAGGTCACCACTCCAGGTGAGGTCCCACTGGCACATGAGCAGTTCAGCACCCACCACCTGAAAGCCTGGGTAACACTGGTACGTCACCACGGTGCCCTGAACTAGCTCAGGGTGCGATGTACTCTTCCATCCATTGGTGATCTCTGGAAGCTCAGGACAGGTGTCATTGCGGGCCACCTCTGCAGAAGTCAGGGCAGAGGGGTGAACAAAGGGAAATGACACACATGTGCGTTTTTTTATGAGTTACGGGCTGAAACAAGCACTTTTTTTTTTAAAAAAAACAACAACAATTCTAAATGATGCATCAGTGTGAGCTTTCACCACAGAGAGTGAGGTTTTCAATCTATAGGCTTTGGTTCCAGGCTTGGAGAAATGAGGGACTTTAACCAACCCACCAGTTGTTCGAATAAGCAGCTGTGTGTTTGTGTCTTTTTGTGGGACAATAAACATAAAACATGGCAATATCAGCAGAGATAGTGAGATTGCATCAGATCATCTGTCATGAATAAAGCTCCTACATCTGTCTGTGCTCATCTGGTGGGAGGAGTTAACTGCACCACCATACTCATCTTATCTTATCACCTGTTGGGTACAGACTGATGAAACACCCATTAGGCATTTTGTATCTCCAAACCTTTGCACACTTGACCCAAAGTTCAATTTCGGCCAAGAAATCACCGAGCCAGGATTTTGCTGGTTGTGCTCTGCTCATACCCACTCACACAGCTGTAGGTTTGTACTCTGTTTACAAGTCTAATTTGGACAAACACCAAAGTAATTGCACCTGAGCACTAAACAAGCAAAAATGATCCAACACCAGCCGACACTTCTGTCTTGTATTTACTTTTCTTTCCCTTTATCACCCTTTGTTGATCAGTATTCTGTGGCTTTTCTTTGCCCCAGAATTCATTAAGTCTAATCAGATACAGTGAGCTGCCGACGGCACTTTGCCACACTGAGGACAACAGCTGCCAACACAAGAGACGGACTTGCATTGTTTTCACTTTTTTGGTCCTATACCAACAAAAATGAATAATTTTTGACTTCCCTTTTTCCTTGATGACCCTCTAAGCTTTGGGTTTTCAATGTCTTGGCTACCTCTCTATTGGACAACCACTGGTTGGAAACGAATTTGCCTGAATTCTGCAAATAAGACATTATCCCAGTGATACATAACGTAATTAGTTTTTATCATGAAAGGTAGTAAAATAATACTTAAAGTGTAACAAGGTAAAAACCAATGTATCTTCTTCTTCTGCTAGATTCTACCTTAAGGGGACATAACAGTGGATCGTCTGCCTCCATGTTGTCCTTACCCCAACTGTCCTCATGTCCTCCTTTACAAAGTGTATACTAATGTATATGGGTAGTTAAAGTATTTGAATTATGAGTATTGTCTATCAGACCAGACACTGGCTATTGCATTTGAATTTTGCCATTGGCGAGTGTACACTGCTCTTTCATCACTAACCGGAGAATAGAGTGAGTGAGTGAAGGTTGGGTGGAATAGCGGGGGTAGAATAGTCCTCGACATTGAACAACCTCTCCGTTGCAAAAGTATCCGTGCCGCTGTGACGGGAGTCATCACTAATAGCTCATTGCTATCGCGCTCAAAATGGCTATAAATGAGAGCTGAAGGCACACAAGCTGTCGCCTCTTTGTACAGATGACCACAGCCCCTGCTGTGCTACCACGCCGCTCCTTCTCCACCCCTCTCACTTACAGCTCCCTGCCCACTCATTGACATTTTACATAATCAGGCATTGAGTGGAGTTAATTTCAGATTAAGGGGGAGAATTATGCTTTAATGTAGATGCTGGAGTAACTTGGCCTTAGATCGTTTGTGCCAGGCTTTAATAATAACCTTTTTATAAAACTGTGTAATATTTCTACTACAATAATATAATAATATAGTAATATAAGCTACATACAGTCACAAAACCATGAGAAAGGCAGAAAATAAAAAGTGGCTGAATTATGTAGTGGTTTAAGACTGACTCTACAGATGAACACATATGTTGTTTGTTATCTGAACTCCTGTCTTGAAACCTTGAGATTGGCCATTTGACTGGCACCATGCTGCAGTTTTGCAACAATTTCCTCTGAATGGAAACTACATTTGCAATACTGACATCATGTTCTTTTGAAGAAACTCCCCTGACATTGTAAATAACTAAGAAAGTGAGTGCTTTTTTTAAAGATGTCCATTCAAAATAGTTATTTTTGCAACCCGCTGCATTGCCCCCTGATAATACACTGATGAGCAACAGCATTTTTCCAGTTGTAATAGTGGCTGACATGTATGGATGGTTGAATAGCTTTTGTTGAAACGTAAAGATGTTAAATTTGGTAATACTGTGTGATAACAATTTATTCAGCTCCCTGATGAGAAGCTCATCTCTGTTCGCTTACCGAAGAAGTGCACTACGAAGCCATTGCCATAGCCGTAGACATTTGTGGCAGGATCAGACTGGAACTGGATGGTGACGTCCGCAGTGGAGGTGTAGAGTTTAAAGTGAGACTTCGAGCCTCCGTACTGACCCAAAACCTTGGCAGTGAGGTCATCTCCATCATAAAACGTCAGCAGGTCATTTTTCCCGATGTTCAACCTGAAACAAGACAAGCGCACAGATCAGAGTTTGTACTCACAATTTTCTCCCTAAACCAGCTTTAGAAGTAGTGATTTTTTTTTAAATATTTTTCTTCTTTCTATTTAGGTGATAAAAATTTTCTTCCCTGTCTGCAGGAATTTGACTTTTCTGCAAACTATGGAGAACTCAAAACTCAAAGCATCTGCACATTCTGTACAGAAAAAAAAGAATGTGTTATCGTTCCAAAATGTGTCATATCAATATTTATGAATTGCTGTTTTTGAGCAAGGGGCTTGCAGTGCTTGCAGCAGCAGACCACAGTTTAGACCAGGTCAAGTCATTTTTCAAATATTGTGCTATGAAGACATTACAGTGTGTTCTTTTGCTGAAGCACAGCGTGATCTCGTAGATTTATTAATGTTATAAGGACTTGTACTTTCCATTTAACCCTGTAATGCTTTGGTTTGTTTCCCCTACAGCTCTAACCATGTGTCTTGCATGAACCTAACCACATTAATAACCAGGAAATGATTATTATCAGCATCACTTCCTTATTTTGCCCGAAGCCCCACAATTATTTAAAAGACTGTAACATCAACATTATCTGTAGACATTTAAATAAGTAATATCGGTTCAGAAATGCAAGCTGGCCCGTAATTAATTTTATTTTATTTGTTGTGTACTAGAATTTATATTCTGTGTCAGCATTATATGTCACTGTACTATGTACTGTATGTGTTCCAATCTGCAGATGGAAATTTACTCTAATGTGTTACAGTTAAAAAGTGACATTTTGTTAAAACTTGTCAGTCAGTCAGTCAGTCAGTCAGTCAATCAATCAATCAATCAATCAACCAATCAAATCAAATCAATCAATCAATCAATCAATCAATCAACCAACCAACCAACCAATCAATCAATCAATCAAAACCAAGTAACAAAAACCAATCAACTGACCAACTTTCAAAACCAACCAACCAAAAAAATCAATCAATTAAACAACCAACCAAAACCACAACCAACCCAAACCACAATCACAACCAACCAACTACAACATACCAATCACAACCAACCAACTACAACCTACCAATCAATCAACCAACCAACCAACTAACCAATGAAAACCAACAAAACAACCAACCAAAAAACAATCAATCAAACAAACAACCAAGCAAGCAAGCAACCAACCCAACCACAACCTATCAATCAATCAATCAAAACCAACTAACCAAACCAACCAACCAACCGAAACCAACCAAAACCAACAACCAACCAAAAAACAAAAATCAATCATTCAATCAATCAATCAATCAATCAATAACCAACAGTTTAAAAAAAACAAAACACTAGGGTCAGAGCCTCGTCTAAACTGGCCATTGCCTACAAATGTGTGACCGGGTTTAGTTCTAAAAAGCTGCATGCAGTAATAACATTATGCTCAGAAAATAAAAAGTAATGAGGTATTTAGGATTTATGAGGATTTAAATAAAACTACAAATGCATTCACATATTCATATCTTCACATATTTAGCTTGTACTCTGTGATGGATTGTTGTTTTATTTCCTATAGCTCTGTGCTTATCCACATTTAGAACCATGGCATGGTTATCATCACCCTCATGTCCAGATTTCTGCCAAAAGCCCCACAAGTACATAAAACATTTTGATCTGTTGAAATTTAAATAAGTAATTTCAATTCAGAAATGTCAGCTCATACATATCTGTGGTTTGCAGAAACTATTGCAACATCCTGCCAACTGGATTTCTCATGCTTTTGATCTCTGTCTTGCTGTGGATTAACTGGTCAAACCCTGCACATTCAAAAACCATCTCTGCACATGCAAACATAACTCTCTCTCAGCCATAAGATACTGCAGGTCTGACAGAACATGGTGTTAATGGTACAACTCATTATGTGCTGTTGCATTTTAACAGTAATTGCACAAAGAGGTCAAAGCAAGGTTACACATTACATTAGAGGAAGACTATGATATCAGTGATGAAGACTAAGGATATTCATGTGACAATTGACAATGTGCAAGCTTATGGTTCACATCATCTTACAGATTTTGTAGAACTACAAATGGCCAATCTGGCATTTATTATTTTATATAATAGCATATTTAGCTTTGCACAAATGCCTATGAAATGTCAGCACCTTAAAATAGCCTGAAAACTGTTTTCAATAATGACATATTCAATAAGCATATTAACATATTTCTGCTTTCTGCTGCATGTAATGTAGTGTTTTATAAGTGTATGGTTTTTCAGTCACTTCTATTTATTTCATACTCTGTCGACGAAAATGTCGAGTATGTGTTGACATTTTTATTTATTAGATTATTGTCATTTTATTCTATCTTTATTTCTCTCTACCTTAATATTATTACTATTTTACCTCTTCATAGCTTTTAATATCTCATTCTTTCAGTGCAGTTCTCTCTAGTGAGTGCAACTCATCTGGAAGTCATAGTTATTAAATTTCGATTGTACACAGTCGATCACCTGTACAGCTATTTTAGTTGCATTTAAATAGTTTGAAAAGGTTCGACTGATTGATAGTGGCAGCTCCTTAGGCTTTTTTTTTTATCTTATCACAAAGCTTCTATTAATGCGTACACAAGAAATCATTTTCCAGCCATTTTGTTGCTTTTACTTTGATTTTGGCACAAGGAAGGTGCGTGGTTCAGTAAAAAGCAACACAAACTAGTTTTCGATGATAATATAAAGCTATAATCACTTCTTCTTCTTTTGAAATAACATACACTTAAGCTGACACAAATTTTATTAGGTGAGCATTTTTTTAAGTGGCTGAAATCTGTTTTTCCTGAAGTTCTTGTGCATACTTGTGCAGTGATACCCATTTGAAATATCCCATACAACTCCACTTTAATGAGCCTAAACTGTCACTTAAATATAATTATAAAATACAATAATAGCTACAATGTAGTAATAATAATAATAATAATAATAATAATAATAATAATAACAATAATGATGGCAGCTCTTTATAATATACCTCTTGACTTCTTCTTTTCCTGTTATATTTACTGAGATCAACGGAGGACGGTAAAAAAAAATGTGTGCCACAATAAGATGATGAGCTATGGGCTCTTTTTTTTATTATTATTATTATTATTATTGTTATCTTTACAAGAACACTAATTTGAAGCTGATTTAGATTGACAGGGGGCACAAGTCACGATGCTAAGTGTGATTAGCACCAACATTTCCCTCCATAAGTGATGTAAGGCTGAGTAACCACACCCACTGATACAGTGTAATTGTCAAAGTGCCATGTATGAGTGCTGCCTTGACCACAGCCTGGAGAGCTGTAACTCTGTTTAATATGTCACCTGGGGCTGAGCTATCTCTTCATACAGACCAGATTTATAACCAGGAAAAAATGGCTAAGCCAGTATAAAACACTGACATGCCTTTTGCTGTTGCTAATTAATCACCAGCAGCTCCTGATAAAACTCATTAGCCAGTCTGAGACTGAGCTATTAATCAACTATGGGGAAGCTGGAAAATCAAAGATTCAAGAGGCATGGAGAAAATTGACACATGGCAAAGCCTGACGAGATGGAATGGTAAGTCCATCTTTTTTTGTGCTATTTATTTATTTATTTTAACAAAAAGTGGAATAAATTACGCTAATGTGAGTGGAGCCGTGAACAGACGAGAGCTGGAGTGTTTGTCTTTCCCCAAGCAGAGCCATTTGTCTTCTGTCAGCTGTGGGCGCCACACACACGCACTCACAAACTCGTATTCCTTCATTTGTAAGGACCTTAAATGCTAAGTTTGACCGTATTAACTCAATAAAACTTGACCCAAATGCAAACCAGGGCCAGAATGTACCCCTCAATGGAGAAGAAGTTGTTCTAATTATTACTTTTCCAAATTCTGCCTTAGGAGTTAATGCATTTAATCAAGTTTTCCTGCAGCAGACATCACTCATGTCCTGGGGGAATGCAGAGTTGTCCTTTAAGGAAGTCCCAGCAGGTGTGAATTAGCCTCTCCATACTTCCACAGTACACATCGGATCTATGGTCACACATATTAGGCTGCACAGGGACTTCCCCATAGGGGACCATGCAGTTATTTTGAACACTGAAACTGCAGCAGACCTCTGCACACATGGAAACTGTGAATGGGCTTTCGATTGCAAGTTTCATTAAATATCTATTGTGGACTTGTGGTTGCATGCAAGAGCTACTGCACAGATGGATTGTTAAAAGGGGAAAAGGTTTTGTGGAAATGTTATATTGACAGCTTTGTTTGTGGACCTTTGCTATGGCACTGTCAAAATGTATTATATCAACTTTCTTTATTAAAAAGTAGTGAAACTATTTCTGAAAAAAAACTGATAAACTATGAGATAAATGACTTGGCACGTTTTTTAAATCGCCATCTAGTACTTGAATGGCCAAGAACTACAATATATCATTATTTGAATACATAAGGTCTGAGTCTATCAATACATTTGCTGAGAGAGAATGTGCCTTCCTTCCAAATTGCTTGTTTTTCAGCAATGGCTGAGTGCATTGTTGATGTTCAAATGTATATCTGTCTCTGGAAATCAAAACTAATAATAAAGCACTAATAATAAAGCACCCAAACAGCAGAGTCTACCTTAACCTTATTCCATGTTTAATATTTGATTGCTAATGGATGAAGCCTCGTACTTGCTCAGAGAGTGGGACAGATTGATAAATATTTTTGGCTGGTGTCAAATTTGTTGTGATTAAGTTAAACAAGGCCTTATGTGGCTCTGTGGCACATCTGCTGAGAAAAAATCAATCCCGGCCTCCATTCCGTGACGCTAATTTGATTTAGTTCAATTTGTAAAAACAGGGCTGAGGTTGGCCTGGCTAACAGGACCAGCTGCCAACACATTACACCTCAACTATTCACTTCATCATCTGCTATTTCCATCACTCCAGAAGTCTGAACTATAGGAAGAAAATGTTAGGCACTATTAACACACTTCTCTGAGTGACTGTCTTTATTGGAAGTGATAGTAAAACCATGTCACGTCACCCTCTTCAGTCTCAAGCTTTATGACTCCTGCTCTTGGGAAGACATGCTGCACTAATGAAGTTGGACTGATTAACAGCTTCTTTATGAAAATGTTTACTCACATTTTAAATCAATAAACGCATGGTTTACCAACCAGACGGCCTAGTGGTCGGTCAACAAAAATCACACCAAAGACTTGGATAGTGGGTCAAAAAGCCTCTTTTCTTACCACTTAACGTAAAGGGAGAGACAGAAGAGGCTAATACTGTATATAGTGGATTAGCATTCCATCGAGGGTTGAGTAGAAATGGCCCCTGCTACAGAAACTGGAGATAAGCAAGGACCAGATGTTCTGTCGTGGATTAAATGTCACGGTCATAAAATAAACTATTGTCTTCTTGAAAACAGTGGAATCTCCCAATTAAGGTCATCCAGAGAATTCAGGTTTCTAACCAGACCTAGAGAATATGTCATTCATTAATTACATACTGTCTACGGCCATTCTTGTATAGAGAGCTTTATAGCTTGTTGCACACTGCACATTAATTGGATAGGAATGGAAAAGAAAAGAAACAGAAATACATGACCTTGAAGAATCAGAGTTAATTGAGAATGAAAACTCCCTGCCCTACCACTTACACAGGCTTTCACATTCGCTTTGTTGCTCCACTTATCGAAAAACAAAGGATTGTTCTCCTCGGAGGTACAGGACATCAAGAGCGAATGATTAATATCGAACACAACAGAAATTATGAATCACAGAATTCACCCGTGTATGTATCCATCAGGAAATGGTTTCATAAATTATGTATTGTCTATTTGAAATTGACCAGAATGTCACAGCCCATTTTTAACACTGAAAATGTCCTGCTTTCAGAATAAAACCTTAAATTATATATTATTTATATCATAATGAGGCAGACAATAACACTTGGAATCTGGCTGATTTAACTCATTTCAAAAAACCCTGAAAAAGGTGAGAAAATACAGTATAACTATGGTGTCTACTTGTTGAATTTATTTAAGATTTGGTCACACTGAAGTTCTTACATTTAGCAAGTTTTATTTCAGTGGTACAAAACAAAGGGTTTTATAAAATATGTAGACATTGTCCATAGAGGTAATCCACATGAAAGTAACAGTTTGGTGAGGAAAGTTATTTGAAATGGAACCACCAAACCTTTATTTGTGTTATCTGTAGTGCCCTCAAAGCCCTTAAGTCACTAATTATCAATTGGCATAAGTCTTTAACGTGTGAGATTTCATTAATTTTACTTTCGTTCAAAGTCCACCTATGAAAGTTATGCTACACCCCAGTGACAATGTCTCTTCCTGCCATGACACAGATGGAACAAGAGATGTGTATATATCCACCTGTGCACAGGTGTCCACATGGAATGTGAGGAAGCCTTTTCCCAGGGATCTTGTTAAAGGCCTCATATATCTGCATACACCGTCTAACACACAGAGTCCAGGGAGAACAGCTGCGTCTGATAAGCTTCCTGCGAACGCTCAGACACCGGCATATGCTCAGACGGTGAGGAGGCCTTGTTCTAGATTAGATGTTTCTCTCCACGGAAATGTCTGTTTTGCTTCACTCCCATGAGCACTCGCTGGGAAACTGGACCACAGTGTGCTGACACTTCAAGTTTAGTTGAGACTTTTCAAGGCTTTTCCTTGTACACACAAATGGTCACGAACAAAGTACAGTGAAATATCTGTAGTACAAGTCCCGGAAGACCATTTAGTTTATTAAATAGCATGAGCAGACATAAAAGAAACAGACTAATGGGTTTACTTTTGTCAGAGCTTCTACTCCAGTGGTGTTGAGATTTAAATGTTGATCACATGATTGCACTTAATCACAAATTAAGCAAAGAAGTGATGGTTCACAAAAATGTCAGGGGTTCTTTTTAAAGCTTTCTAAAGTATCTTTTGGCGAATTTCATGTTTGTTCGTGCTGTTCGTCAACCCAAGGACATGTTTAATCCAAAAAACAATCAGAGCTCACAAGGAGAGAGGACTGCCTCTCTGTGGAGTTCTGGCTCCTGATTGGATGGAGTGTCAACTGGGAAAGTTTCTCCATTCAAAGTCTGGGACTCAGAGACACACATCACTAAGCAAACACTCCAGATCAGCAGTCACAGCAGTTTGTGCTATCGGAAAATACCAACAGTTTCTGAAAGCTGACAAGTTGCACGTCAAAGCCGATGTTATGGCGTTAATGGTTATAAAGGTTATTGATCAGCTTGCTTACCAGAGAGGAGAGAGTTGAAAAAACGCCTGTTCATTGTTTCAATTTTTTGGCCTGTTTTTGGACATTGAGACAAAGACTCAATCACTCAGTATGTTATTTTAAATATGCTTTATACTGTTCAAATTTCTAATTGAACACCCAAAATCTGGTGCTGATGTACACCGACAGTGTTTTCTCCTCAACAAAAATGTTTTTCTTCATTTTAAAATGTTAATACACTATTTTAACATGCAGTAAATTGTAAATAACTGCCAAATATTAAAAGTTATTCTGGAAGAATGGGCAAAAGCACTTAATCACAGGACATTTTCTGGCCCTGCTATGGTTAAAATAAGTCAGACATTTTGAGGCTAAGGTGTTAAAGGGTTAACACATTTTAACTAAACAAATATATGACAGAAATGATAAATATCCGAGAGCTATATATAAAAAAAAAAATGGCTGTTGTGCTACCCATAATGGTTTCTCAATCCACTGAGACACCACCGGATATTTGCGACCTATACAAAAATATATAAATCATCATATTTATTAATTGATTTTCTAACTGAAAGAAAACAGTTTGCTGTTCATTCAGTTGAAGATGACATGCTTTGTTGTCCGTACATGAAGACTGTTTAAAACTGCTCAACAGATTCAATAAACACTTGACGCTGCTATTGTGACGGACATAATGTTACTTCCTGTTAAAATGATATTTTCCAAAAAGACACGCGTAGCACGTCATGTCTTTGCGATGTGGGGTCCCAAATGTTGTGGTTGATGCTTTGTCTAAATGTTTCCAGTTACCTTCACCTCCAATCACCTGCTCTGCAAAATGAACAGCAGCAATTACTTATGTTGACAGACTTCCTTTCAAAACCCAGTGGAGGCCATTAATCAGTGCTTCTCAACATACAACAGGAGCACAGGTGGTGCTTAGACAGAGAGAGAGAGACAGGGAGAGAGACAGAGAAGCTTAAGACGCAACACATGCAAATGAGCACTCCTTAATTCGCTTGCAAATGGCAAATGATTTTCGATGGCTGACTGACTTATCAGGCTCTGACACGGCATGCTGTGTTGTTCGGTGTCTTCACCTTGACACTGTGATCGCAGGAAACACACTCTCGACTCCTCACAGCAGCTATTACATGTGCAGGGGAAGGACTCCCAAACACAACCATCCTGATATAATTAGTTTTCTCTGCTGCACCTAATTAACCTTTGCATGGCACTTACATATCATATTCACATGACAAGCACTCTTTCATTAGCAGCACACTGAGTTTTTTTTTATTTTTATTTTTTATATTTATTACCAGTCACGGTGAGGTAGCGCTTTGTAATCTTCAAACAGCTTCGATGGCTCTGCTTGAAGCAGCAGAAGACTGGTGTGTGTGCATCATCCCAGGAAGATGAAGAGCGTTTTGTTTTGATTAGGTTCAAGAGATGCCAAGAAGAAGGATTGCACTAATGTTGCTTTCAAAGGAGGTGGATCAAAATACACACATTGGACGGTGGATACTTACACTTGGATGTCCAACATGATCCTCTTGTCCTCCTCCACATGGATTCCCCAGATGCAGTCCTGCCCTTTATCGTAGGCTTCAGGCCAGTTGGGAGAGAGCACCACTCCAGCTGAATCTGTGATCTCACCACTGCACACAGCTGGAACAAACAAACACATGCACAACCATGGATGATGAGTACTTCACGTTAAAG
This sequence comes from Solea senegalensis, assembly GCF_019176455.1. Taxonomy (NCBI): domain Eukaryota; kingdom Metazoa; phylum Chordata; class Actinopteri; order Pleuronectiformes; family Soleidae; genus Solea; species Solea senegalensis. Next base: position 22,356,483 of record NC_058028.1, on the reverse strand, counting down.
GACATGAAGTGCAACAGGGCTTTCTGGTCCAATTCTTTATTTTTATTTACTCTTTATTTTCTTGTATATATTCTTTTTCAGTGCACCCATGGTAATTTGCTGTGGGAACAATGCACAACTCCTTATATGGACATCCTGGCCTGTGTGTGTTTATAGGTCACATAGTCAGGCTTTATGTTTTATGTAGTTGAGTAAAATTTCATCTTTTTTAGAAGTCACAAAATAGGTTTTTCTTTTCTTTTTGTTCAAAAAAATTAACCAAATAAACTTTAAACTTTGACATATTTGCAAATTTCACAAATTCAATCTGATTTCAAACATTTTGAGTAAGTTTTGCTCAGGTGTGTTTATACAGTTGGTGTTTATACAGTTTTTCATCAGATTGCCTATGCTAAAAAAAAAGGATATAAGGCTTTATATTGTACATTCTTATAGCCACTGTATACACTGTATGTGTAAACATAATCATGGGGTTAACAAAGCCTCAAGTTTTTCACACTATTTTAAAATATAGTCTAAACAGGCCGGATTGTATTTGCGGTGCAGGTCCTACATTCTGCGTGCAAATTCGAGTGAACCAATGATCAGAGATCACCACTAGTGGAATGAAATATGAGACTGAGTATGCATGTGAAAAAACACTAGACTGACACTGTCTCTCATTTTAGAATGAACATCACCCACAGCTGGGAACACATATGGGAAGCGACCCTCTTCCATAGACACTAAAGTATAATCCAGCCCCCAGTCATCAACTGATCAAAGAATATAAGCTGCAAACGGTGTCAAACAGTTTGCATCTTCTAAAAGTAGTTTTGGAAATAAGCTAGGGAAATTATCTCTTAAGTAGACTCAAACAGTTCCCAGAGATTTATTTTTACATATTACGAATGCAGCATGAGAATCTCTGGGTCAGATGTGTTCACAACAGCAGAACGTCTGGAGCATCCAGGTGAGGGGTGGGGCCTGACACGAGCTCGCTGTGAATTATTCAGAGCTTGATCTTAGAAAATGTCAAGAGTGAGTTCTGCAGACATTTGCATTCTCACTTACAGCCCCTCTGGACAATTAGGTGCAAGCCAAACTTTTCAAACTGCTCAGTTTTAAGGAGTGAAAAACCTTGGACAACTGCAAACAATGGGAATGTGGCATTAGGTACCTCTGACAGCCCATTATATGTTATGCTGTTGAAACCATACCAAATGGGCTGCTGTAGGAAGTACATGTGCATATAGAAAGTTTATTTGTGGATGGAATGTACTGTACTACCTTTGTATGAGTGTATAATTGATTTAAATTAGTATCGTGCTTTATGGAGGCCATGGTTTTTGTGCTACCATGTTTCTACAGGAGCCCCAAACGGGCAAACCAACCAGAGCAGAAGGTTAATATGGAAAAAAAGAAGAATGACATCATTTTTTTTATGCAGAGGCCATCATAGTTCCATGAGGAAAGGGGGTGAGCAGTGAGGAATCCTGTTACAATCTGCATCCCCATCATTAGATGTCACTAATTCTTACACCCTGGACCTTTCAAGCCAAATTTGGACAGTTACAGCGTTTGATGAGCAGTTAAAACAGGATGTACTTAGTTGTAGTCACATGGGAATACAGACCTCTGCAGGCAGGCTCTGTGTCATTCCACTGGGGATTGTTGGGATCCATGCATTCAATGGTGACAGATCCCTGCTCCAGAGTATAGCCAGGGTCGCAGGCAAACTCCACCACAGCTCCCACTGCCCACGTGTTATCGCTGCTGGTCAGGTTGCCATACTTCACGAAGGGCTCGTAGCAGTGGCCTGCTGCAAAAGCTGTGGAGGGAAGTTTTAGTATATTTTCAGCAGAGGAAGATTAAACTCAGGTGAGTTAAGCATATCTCCAGGCTATAGGATGTATATTGTACTTGATAAATGATAGCGTCTGATAGTTTATTGAATGTTTTATCATGGTGCAGTCAATATGGACCATAAATATTTGAGGTACTTGTACAAATCCAGTGTTATATTAAAAATGATACGAGAAAAAATGTTCACAATATTTTAGGGTCCTGCTCCACATGGTTTTGATGGATTGATGGATGTTCATTGTATGATTAGAACAGTATCTTTAACAACTGTCTGTTACAGTACAGCACAACATACTATAATGCAGTGGTTTGTTATACAGAGGAAAAAAAAAAAACACACTATAGAACATCATATGTGTCCAATCAGAATCAAATATTCAACCAAGCAGTGCAGTAGTAAGATGAAACAATAAATCCAGAACCCAAGCTGCAGCTAGGCATGGCTAAATGCTCATAAGTGAAGTTATGTGTTTACCAGAGTGTGAATGATTGATAAAAAAGAGGAATGAATGGGAACTATCAAATCTGTTAGAGACAAACTAAACAGCATTACATCCTGTAAATGGCCATTATGAGGTCTGTTGGTAATATGAGAGCTTCTCCCTTTGGGCATAATCCCATTTGTGGCAGTGAAGAGGAGGCCTAATTAGATTACACTGATTGTATTTCCAAGTGGTCCCCTCCGGACAAGAGACACAAGTCACTAATCTGATGACGAGTGCTGAGACAAACGCGTGAACAAAGCTGAATCTGTGTGGTTTTCTCCTCCTGACAATGTTGTTGGACCCTCACTGTAATTTACTGTACATCATTTGGATTCTTGTGCATATAATTACACTGTCAGATTTTCCCAAAAGACTGTCCATGATTCTTTCATTCACAAAGTCCTTTGAACTGATACAAAACGAACAGTAATAAAGGAAAAAGGCAATAACAAGAGGTAACGGCTAAGGAAGCATTTAAATGCAAACATAACATTTATTGCCAAAGTTATTACCTGTAATGAAAGTGAAACATTTCGTTTAAATATCGATAAAGAATTTCATATGTTTTTTCACTCGCTCTCCTGCAGCAAATTCCATTTTGGGATATAAAAGTTTATAGAGAGTTATGTTTCATGGCAGCAGTTTTTTTCTCCCTTTTTATCACAATGAGCTGTGGTGGTTGTTTCGTCCTCCTCAACCTCACGCTGGATTACTTCCCCTGGACCAAATTAGGATTATAACACATGCTAGTCTGTCTGTTAGCTTGATTTTACTCAGAATGAAATATCTCAACATATATTGTTTTGACGATTCATGAATTGGTAATGCAAACATTGTTTCAACCAAGATAATAAATCCTACTGGTTAAGATGTTCCACTGACCTTTTCTCCAATTTACAGTGGTACAGAGTGAAATACCTTGACTAATATTTTGTATTTCACAGATTCAGAATTGTACTATTATTATTATTATTATTATCACTGAATGGAGTAGCTCTTCATACCCTTCATTTATCTTTTGACTGTTTGAAAGGCCCCTCTCACTGCCACAGTGCAGCACACTTGATGGTTGTAGTGACCTTGATTAAGTAAATTAAATATCACAGGAACTTCTGAACCCCGTCATTCAGTGCTGTATGCTTTTACGTTACATCCTGCTGAAAGTCTTCATTGTAGCTTGAAACTACACTTCACTGACAATTTACTGCAAGCCAGTGTGTGTGACTTACACTAAAGTGTTCATGGCCTTAAGAAGAAAAAAAAAAATAGAGGCGCTAAAATCTTTTAATAAATGAAGTTATAGTCCACAATAGGTCTATACTGTACCTTACCTTGGTACCTGATGGCAACACCAGTCGATGTGCCTGTAGCATCTGTAGTCAGCTCAATGAACAGATGCCTGGACGAGCTGAGTAAACCTTCATTGGGCAGATACTCCACTGCGTATGAATCGTAGAGGACCGCTGCATCGATGCTGTTACCGTTCTTGATCAGCAGCCTGGAAGAAAAAGAGCAACGACTCATCAGCAGCATTCTTCCTGACATGATCACAGTGTCTGCTCTGTTCATGTTGGCCACTGCCACACCACACACCTATCACATGTCCTCTTCCCAGATCCCCCAAATCATCAGTCTGCAGTTTCTCACTCCAAAATACTTACTGGAACTATTTTTATTTTATTTTTATATAATATTTTGATTACTATGCTCAAAGCATGACTCATTTTGATCTACCCCAACAAAATGGGACACCCTCTCAACATCTGGGAATACTGGTGGACCAGTTAATGCTATGTATAGGAGACTGCAGACAAGAACAACCAGGAGCAAGTCTCCTGAGAGACATTTTGAGTTATATACAGCTTCTGAAAGTGTGATTTCTATGCAAAAAACAAAAGTGTTTTGGAAACCAAATACAAACTGGTGCTTTAAACAGGCTACAGCAACTTTCATGCCCCTTTCTGGTTCCACGTATACAAAGTCTGGTTACTATTCTAAAGACTCAGCAGTAGCTACCAGTGTTGTGTAATAATTTATGGAAAGCACCTCAATGCATACAACACAAATGTGTATTCTTGCAGCAGTAGAAAAAGCCAGAAGCCTGGCTCCTGTCCAAAGCAGAAAACAACAATAAAAATCCCTTTAAGTACAAAAACTGTCAAGGTACACTCATCCATGCTGAGGATGAAGGGGGAATGTTATATACAGTAAAACCAGTGAATGAGGTTTGCTTTGCTTTGCTTTGCGTATAGAGCACAAGAAGATGGACACTGAACCTGCTAACCTAAAACAATAATGTGCCCAAAAATGATTTGACTGAAGAACAGATTAGAAAAACCTGATCCAGTGTGAAAAAATACACATACTTGATGACAGGTCATATGATAAGTACAGTACATTTTATCGGTATAGAGCCAGAGATTCCATCAAAGACGCTGATCATTTTTTTATGATTCTCCAGCTATGTTTATATCAAAATTCACATGACTTGCAGTATGTATAGAAAACCCAAAGACTTAAAGGAGCCAGCCGAGCTCATTACAAGACCACCTTTCACACCCATGCCAAATCTCTGTCTTCAAGCCATCATCTCCACTTCCTAATCTTTTCAATTTCCTCAGAGCTGTCCCGATGTCTCTTTATATCTATGCATATTTGTAGCAGGAGCAGCAATTGGCTGCTGTGCAAAATGGATTATTCAGCTAATTTCCCCCCTGTGGCACCTCTTTTCAGTCCTCTCTCTCTCTTATGACAGCCCCGTGCTGTTAAAGTGACACTTCTGTCATCGCTATGAGCTCACAGCCAGTTGCCATTAAAACTCCCCACTGAAGCCTTTCACCGCAGATTATTTTCCCAGAGCTTTTATTCGTCTCCTGCTTGTTCATCACTCATTATGTTTCTATACTGTTAACTAGGACAGTTAATTAGTTCAAGTTGTAAACAAAATGTCTGACCATCCTCATGCAGAAGCTGGACGTGCTGCTTACCGATCATCATCCTCGGCCAATGCCACTTTCTCAAAGTGAATGTGAAGCTTTTGGCCCTCGGGAGCCTCCAGGAGCCAGTGGCATGTCAGGTTGTTGCTGTAGTTGCTGGGAAAACCAGGAGAGGTGATCCGACCAACTGTGACGTTCTTCATCAAACCTCCACAGGCCGCTGAGAGAGAAAGAAGGAATACTCTTCACTTTCAAACTGCAATTCTTAGACAAATTAACCAGCATATCAACTGAAACCATTAGCCATTGGCCAACAACTGATATGGGCCTTCTCATGTACACAGCAGATATCTGGGCCAAGACTTTCATGCTCTGTTCATCACTATACCGTGTTTACAATGTGAAACAGGACACTGGGGCTGCATTTGAGAGATGTGTCCAGTAGACCTTTTAACAAGAAGTGTTCCACCTCTTTTGTTCTCCACAAAGACTGTTTTCCTGCAACCAAAGCCAGCTTAAACATGTTAAAGTCAAACTATGAACCACAGGGGTTCTGACCCCAAAATAATGTCCCATGCCTAGTTCCTGTAGCCAAGTGGTTGCATATGACATGGACAAATTTGCCTTGAGCAGGTGATTTGTTTGCTCGAATTGACATCACATCACATGTCGCGCTGTCACTCTTGCACATCTCTAATGTACTATAATCACATACACATATGTTACATAATATGAAAACAAGTGATTTGACTTAAACTTTGGCGTTTAAGAGATAAAGGGCAAACATAATTATAACATATCTGGATGGGATGGAGAAGTGAGGCATACAATTAGGTTTTTAACACATACAGAAAATGTATTTGCAGCTATAGGAATACGTGTGTGTGTGTGTGTGTGTGTGTGTGTGTGTCCCAGCTGATCAGGTCAAGGTTACTCATGCACACAAAGCTTAATTAAAGCAGAGCAAGAAGAGTAAACCCAGTGGCATCCTGCCCAGACTTCAGTAATCACATCGCAATACACCTGCTTTATGCTCTAGCACACACACACACACACACACACACACACACACACAATCAAGATAGCAGAGATACAGATGCACAGCCACACAAACTCCCTCTTAGAAATTGCTCTCAGAGGCTTTATTCCCTGTGCTGTGTATCAGAGTTGATCTGAATGGTCAGGAGCAAAATTGTCACTTATTATTCCTCAGCCAGCCCCAACCGAGCAGATAAAGAAAAAAAAAATATCCATCATCCACACACTCTCCTGTGGGAGTCCAGATCTGTCTATCTCTATGGCCTCTATACAAAATGACTAGACGGTCCAATAGATAAGCGTTAGCTACAAAAAAGAAAAGAAAAAAAACAAACTGTTAATGGGAATGGTGTAAAAAGCTGGCATCAAAGGGCTGAATCACAGAAAACACTGTAAATGAGAAAACCAATACTGAGAGTAACAGTAAAAGCCCATTAAATCAGAGCGAAAACAAATGTCCAAGGTCCATGCGGTTTACTGCCAGTCAGGATACGCCGTGCTACATAACAATCACTCTGCCTATTACCATTATTTTAAGGTCTGTTTCTGAGTGCATTTATGCAATATCTTGATAATTATATTATTCATGTAAATGTTCTCAATAATTGATGATAAAGCCATTCCTACAAACCAAACTTTTTTTACTGTGTTAGGTTTAACAATTTGCAGTGTTAGCAATATTTGTACTAGCTGTTTTAAATCTATAGGTATTGGTTTATGTCATTCATTTCTGTCATGTTTAAGGTCAAGTAGTCATCTATACTTGACTTCAGGACGAGGTGAAGTGTTGCTACATACAACTAATAATCATAATAGTAATACAAATATTAATAATACTAGTGCATGTGATAAAACAGAGGAAATACAAATGTTAAAAAAGCAGACATACACTGATTTAGGCATTACATTATTATTATAATCATTATTATGAGTACTGCTACTAAAGTAATAGTGGTTTGGTTTATTTATTATAAATTCAATTTACAAAAAGTAATGTTTTTACATTTTTTTATGACTATAAATGTTTTACCATAAAATGTAATCATTTCTATTATTGGAATAAAATATTACTTATTATTACACTTATTGTGTATTTTAGTATGTTGATTACTAACTATCGTCAAGGAAATTCAACTGTAGAAGGTAAAACTTTGATTCATAACAAAAAGTGGAAAACAATAATCAATACTGTGTAGTAAAACTTAGGGACATTTCAGTTCCATTATTTTGACGGTTTTCCCCTCCGGCTGTGGTGAACCTACCAAGGCAGTGTGGTTCCTTGCCACTCCAGTAGGGGGTGCTGGCATTGCGGCAGGTCAGCACACTGGGGCCTTGCAGCTGATAGCCAGTCAGGCAGGAGAAGAAAGCCTCTCCTCCAGAATGGAGACTGCTCACTGTTACATCACCGTACATCGGGCGCTTGGGGAAGACACAGCTCAGCACGAAGACTGCAGAGACACAGAGAGAGAGACACAAATGAAACAAATTCAAAGAGGACAAGAGCGAAACACACCAAAGATGCTGAAGGACAGAGAGATACAGAGGGAGACAGAACTGGGTTGAAGCAGAGTGAAATTTCTGCAGGAGGTGAGGCTTTACGTTCTTAAAGCATAAAGAAAAGTTGGGAGTTAGTTAAAGCTGGTGGCTTGCATTAAACCAAAGAGCTTCCTGCCAAAGTCTGTACTGCTCAACGTGGCTCAATGATAAAATGTTCTTCGAGTTAGGCAACAGCACCTGAAACTTTAATGCAACTTCCCCTCTCTTTTCGTGGTGGTTGTCTTTTCTCACCCTTGATGAGGGTTATGGACAGAGGTTGTTGCACTATTGACTGTGACTTTATGACTATGGGCTAAACAAATACAATGTGATTGACATTGTGTAAAAGCAGATGCTGATACAGATTTCCATGGCTTGGTTTCTGAGTACATCAATGACACAATGTTAGAGATTCACCCAACTGTGAAGATGCAATAAAAGCAGAGCTTTTGGTTCTGTTATGCCTTTGAAACTTGTTTGATTGGACATTTACAGCTGCTGTCTTTGAAATGAAACAGTTTTGTTTCTACCTGATGGAGAGAAGTTTTTGTCTTAGCCTTAACAACTTTGTGTCCTCTACAGAACCCCTCCACCGTGGGGTACCGCAGGGTTCGATTCTCGTACCGCTTCTCTTTTCATTGTACTTGTTTCCTTATTTTGAGGAAATAATGGCATTTGTTTCCACTATGCAGATACCTGTCAAATGTATGTACCTCTAACAAGAAATCACTCTCACTCTGTCCACTCACTGGTAAAATAGCATGGATGACGTTAAAAATTCCTGAGGTTCAATGACAAAAAAAAAGAAAGCTATATTGTTCAGTCCGAGTGGTGCTCCGGACACCCAACTTATTGACCTTGGCTTTTTGGCTCCTTCTGTAAAAAACACTGTCACCGACCTCGGGGTAAAAATAGACTGCGAGTTAAAACTTGACAGGGGGATCTGCTCTGTTCTAAAAAACAGCTTTTATTAGTTGAGGCAAATGGCTTAAATGAGGTCTGTTCTGTCTTTGTGGGGACTTTGAAAAACTTGCTGCTTTTATTACAGCCCAATGCTCTTTATGATGGGGTTAGCCAGGTCTCCGTTTCCCGCCTTCAGCTTGTCCAGAATGCTGCCGCTCGCCTAGAACAGGGACACACAGATGTGAGCACGTCTCCCCCATTCTGACCTCCCTCCATTGGCTCCCAGTGCATTACAGGATAGATTTTACAATCCTTTTATTTGTGTATAAATGTTTAAATGGTCTGACTTGCTGCAGCCATATGTGCCTCTGTGGTCTAAGATCAGCTGATCTTAGTGTCTAAATTACAGAGGGGGCGGAGCTTTCGCAGGTTCCATTACATATAACTGTCAAATTTTAAATCTCTTTTCAAGACTCATGTGATCTCTGTTGCATTTGAGACAGTGTGTGTCTGTCCTGCATTTTATGCCTTTTATGTTTATATTTATTAGTTTTTTTTGTTCCTACATCCTTTTAGTTACTACTACTGTACAACACTGGTCAACTGCAGTTGTTTTTCAAATGTGCTTTATAAATAAATTGGATTGGATAACTGATCTAGATCTGGTTTGTTCAGTGGGATAGTGGAGAGAAAGAAATTAGAATCCCACAACACAATAGTACTGAATGGTATTAAAGTCTCAAAGAATAACCAAACAATCACTGACAACATTAGCTCTGCTGGTTAATTCAGTAAAGGTGGAAACAGTGGACATACTCAAGTCACTCTGCTACTGCTGCTTCAGTAGCAGAATAAAACAAGTTTTATTTTACTCGTTTTATTCACTAATTAATTTGCTTTGTCATTTCTTTTTTCATTAGATGTCCAGGCTGCTCTTAACTTCATGTTAGATCACACTCTATTACGTAAGCTCCGCTCAAACTGCCTGACAGTTAATAATTCATGAACACAAAAAAGTTTAAAAATAAATGTTTGATAGGGTCTAATAACTTTTTAAAATGCATTGACACTGTGTGATTGTGCAGCAATAATCACATTCTATCTGCAAATATATGTCTGTTTCCGTTGAAGGGAGGGCAGAGGAAGAAAAGTGGTACAGTAGATACGACGTCTGCATTCATGAACACTCGAAGATCCCATGAATCATTGCAGGGGACTGATAAGAAAGCAGCAAAAGTGGTGGTTCACGTACTGATGAGGCAGACTGCAAGGGGTGCTGTAGTAGCTTAGGGAAAGTAGAAAATGGCCTGGGGCCTCGAGCTGAGGAGGGGCCCCTGGAGAAAAGCTGTGGCGATGGCAATTTGGTTAGAAGCCCCCTAATCTTTAGTGTTCAGGAGACAGCAGGAGAAACCTGCTAATGAGGCCCCATGCTGCTAGTTTTCTTTGGTTTGGTTCACTCTCGGGCCCTTTGATTGCTTTTGCCTTAGGCCCCCCAAAGTCTCTTGAAATGCCCCCATGCTTTAATATGTAACATATGAATGTAACATGTCTGCATTAAAAAATATCTAAAACAATGAGAGAAATTATATTGGCCAAAAAAATGTTTCCAATCTACATAAATCTGTATTTCTATTAGAGGTAACAGACCGGTTTATTTCACCGCCTTACCGTCTCTGCTATAACATTTGAGACAAACCCTGTGTGTCATCTTTCTTTTCATTTTATTGTGTGTATTTGTCACTAATGGATCATGACTACTCATGGCCATTTGCTGTGTGTTCTGCCTTGGAACCTCTCCCTGTAAAGCACAAACGTGCCGGGGAACCGCGAGAGATGACAACACGACAATTCCTATAATCCCACGCTGCTTCTAGATGTTATCCAACAAGGTCTTTTGTTATTGTATTGAATGAGAGAACCCGAGCAGCAGGAACGTGTGTTTCATGGAGATGTCCAATTATTGTACATTTTGTAAATACATCTTTTGTTAATTACTGTAATTATACTGTTATTAGATAAGAGCCATTTGATCGTTGGCACTGTTCTTTTCTGATTTACCACATCCAGTAAATGCCTTACTCTAATCCTTACCTTACCACAATCCACATCTCAGTCCAAGCCAGATCCACAGAAATCAGGTTCTGTCTCATGAGGGCCAGACAGGACTCACATTTGGACTAAACAAACCTTAATCTAACAGGTTAATGCCTAACCCTAACCACACTTCAAGCCTTCATTGACTTATTGACTAATTTCCAGGAGATTTAGCCATAATTTCTACTGGCCTAATCCTAATCTTGACCCTAACCATAACCTAACTCTAACCTCAGGCTAACCATAAAACACATCTTCACTTTAAAATGTAGTGATTTACATTATGGGGACTTGATTTGTGTCCACAAACAAACAGATCCCCACAACAATAGTCCAGTAATACCTGGACCACACACACACAGGCCTCGCACATCACTGTCAACACTGGCTCTCAGGCAACCAGTTAACTAACTGGCTTTGTGTTAGACCTGTCTTCCCCCAGCCTCCTGGTGAACAGCCAAACAAAGTCATAATATATTTCTACTAAAGTCTCTGATCCATCTCAATGTAATTGTCCTGCTTTCATTGTTAGCCCTCAGACTGCTTGGCAGTAGCGCTGCTATTGATTCTGTCTGCTGGGGACAGCGCTGTGCCTCAGGATAGGAAATATGTAGGGAGATTAAAAAAAGGCCAATAAATGACAACCTATGACCTCCCCCACTTCTAACACTCTGTTAGTGCTGAGGGATGATGCTGGAGGTGCAGCATCTCACAGAAACAGAGATAAGAAAAGCAGTGTTGGTCTTTATAGTATTTCTCATTAGGAGCATCATCCCAGACTGTTGCTGCCATCGCAACAGCAGCTGCTGGAGCTGTGTCCCATCACTCCCTGAGCTAGTCATTACCACGGTCCGCTGTAGCTATTAATATCCAGTCCAACCAAAAATCTGTGGAGCTCACAGACTCGCTGGAGAGTAGAAAAGAGATAAAAGAGCCATCATGGTTGCATTGTAGTATCATAACACTGGTGCTAACAGGGAGCACAGACAAATTGTCTCGGAGTGGAAAAAAAAAAAATCTGCAATATGCTACATCACTTTGTCTTGTCTACTTAGATTTTATGGCCATTTATCATGTTTTGGTTTTAATAAAAGTTTATTGATAACCGCTGCTTTTATTTCTTTTTCTTTCATACTAGAGGGCAGTTGACCTTCCCACTGTGACGTCACGAAAAGGAAGATGAAACATAAGTGCAGAAAGCTGCAAATGGAACTCAAGTGTTGGAATAACATTTTAACTAATTGGTGTTGTTGTTTGTCTGCCAGACACTTGCAACAATCCTCACATGGGAGGTTATTTACACGGGCTGTTTGTGTTCTTCACAGTTGTTTAATAGGAGTGAGAGACAAACGATTCAAACCGTCGTCAAACTTTGGAATATGAAGAAAATGTTACATTCAAACCACTGTCAAATGAGTTCACACACTGCTGATGAAGCTCAGCAGGACTCAGTGTCTGTGTTTCATTCAGCCGCATTCCCATGCTGCACACGGGAAATGATTAATTTCAAGACAGCGGCAAACAGCTTGGTGTATGACTGAAAACAGTGAATTCGAGTGAATTCTTCTGCTTTAAAAAACCTGCTCCTTCAGCAGTTGGACAAATGCTTCTTGCCCCCGCTCACCCCTGTGCCGCAGCTTGTGTGCACACAAACGCTTCCTCGTTCAGGTCTGACAATTTTGCTTGACATAGGCCATTTTCAGATGTAGGACGCAGCATTGAAATAATGTTACATGATTTCTGTTCACAGAAACAACGTCAACATCACCAGTGTATCAAGTTCATTTTCTTAGAGGATGGATTATAAACCAAACTGTAACCATAATGTAAGTGACACCACAAGTGTCACATGTCCAAAGAATTATTATGAAAGACAAAGGCAATATATAATGTAATATATGTTAAATATCCTTATCCATATCCTTATGGTTTCCTCATTAAATTATAATATGTTCGTTAATATTTCCATGGTCTGGTAATGATCTATCCCATTTCAAATCCATTACAGAACTGATGAATTTTACCCAAATCATTCAGCCCTGCTACGTGTTGCCATATACCTGAAGTCCTTTTTCTTTCTTTCCACTCCACATGTTGGATCCTCAGACAGTTCAAGGGCAGTGGTGCGTTCAATGTACTTGTGAACTGTTCAAAGCTGAACTGAAGATCAACGTTTGTCCTAAAGGTTTTGTTCTTTACTTTTATTTTTTAGTCATCAACACTTTAGAACTTGTTTTTCTTATTTGTATCCATATTCTTGTGCTATTTTATTTGTCTCTATAATATGTTATTATACTTTGGTTAGGTCTGGTTTTAAATTTGGCTCATAAATAAAACTGACATTGCTTTCACGATATGTATCATGTTGTTATCTCTTGGATGGTTTTAGTTGAAGGATAATTACACATCTGCATTATGGCATGCTAACATTTCTGCGATGATCCTCCTTAATTTTTTGTATTGATGAAGGCAAATCACCACAACTCTCAGCTCAGCATATATTATTCTCTTCCATTGGACCCAATCCTTGAAGTATCGTATTGTAGTCCATCATCAGACTCCATGGTGTTAGCACTAGAAACTCAGAGGAAACATTTTACTTTGAGTGACTGAACCACAAAGAGTGCACGCAAATATCTAAAGAGCCAATTATAATATCAGTCATAGTGGTTCATCTCACTCATGCACACATCATTAACATTACATTGGAGGTTAGTGTAGGTCGGCTTGCTGTTGTGCTGCACATTAAAAGAGCTGCGGTACAGTGTGTGGAGACATTTCGATGACATGTATTGGTTTTTTGTACATACGTCATTTGTTGTTGAGTTACACAAATTAAATCCCATTTATTTTTGCAGAGGGAAACAACTGCAGCAATCATATTTAACAATTTGAAAACATAAGAATGTGAGATTATACATTCTTCTAGACGATATAATGAGTCAATTTCAAGATTTATAGGGTGTTTCCTGTCATTCAGTCAGTGACATTATGAAATAAAAAAGTAAAAGTGCCCTGTCTGAGGATAACCATGTGGTCTTTTCCTTTCACACTATATTTTCTCCACGTATTCATATGTGCATAAGTGCAGGAGGAATTGAAAGAATTTCAGTGCACTGGAAATGTAGAGTTCCACTCAACTATGTGGCCACTATTAAGGGATGCAAGGTGAAACTAAATATATTCTAATAAATACCTGTTTACCTGGAGAGATGATCAAAATCACTGCCCTTGTGGGTTTTTATATGTATACAAACCAAAATTCAATAAGAAAACATATAAGCTATAACAGAGAAAGTATAGTCTATATTTAATTTAGTTTTTTTCTTAGTATACTGTACATTAAAGACAAAGTGAGTGCTTTTATTGTTGTTGCTACACTGACTGTAGAATTGATTCTTCTTGCCCAACTGAGCTGCTGATGTCAGCATGGACGTAAATGGCCTCCCTTCCTGGGAAGTTTGGCCTCAACAGCCCAGCTGGGTTCTAGTGATTTCCCATGGCAAAACAAGCATTGCTCACTCTCTGATCCATAAATAGACTTTTACAACCTGGGAAAAAGAGTGACTGACAGTGCAGTAAAAGACACATCAACTGTCTCTCTGCTGAGATAAAGCCGACCGTGGAGATCTCTCATCTCCAAAGACACATGGTCCAGATTTCCATGAAGACATTATTTGTGTAAATCTCCAAACATTAAAAATACAATATTTAGAAGACACTTTATTACTATAATGCTCATCATTTTTCTGACCCACAGTCAGCACCACTGTCTGAATCTCCTTAATTGTGTTGTTATGGTGTGTTGCTTGATTTATAAACAGCATTTCTCGTTAATTACCTCGTCTGTGGCGTTCGACCATTTGACGTGTCCTGATGCAGTTAATTATCCATAAAATTTGCAACACTTCCGTAATTAAATATCTAGTTTGCTGTAAAGCTGAACAAACTTTAAAAACACCCAAACTGTTTTTTTGTTTTTTTAAAAAATCTCACTCAGAACCTGGCATACACATTGCTTTTACTGTGTCTGAAGATGAAACTATAAAATAATACTTTATATCAGGGGTGTCAAACTCATTTTTGTTCAAGGGCCACATACAGCACAATTTGATATCAAGTGGGCCGGACCTGTAAAAATAGTAAAATAATAGCATAATAACCCATGAACAACAAGAACTCCTTGCTTTTTTTCTCCTTTGTTTTACATTTAATGACAAAACATGAAGTTTCTTGAGAAATATAAGTGCAATTTCAACAATATCATGCCTAAATGTGCTATTTACACATCAGACTGGCTCTATAAAGGCATACACATTTAGTCACAGGTATCTGGAAGAGATTTAGATAGTAATTGTGAAAATTTAACAAATTCATCCTGTGGACTGGATTGGAACCTGTGGCGGGCCAGTTCTGGCCCCCGGGCCGTATGTTTGACACCCCTGCTTTATATTAAGACTTTTGGTTTTGACTTAGTATGTAGATTTCCGCATGAGTAATTCTACGGCTGCTCTTACAATGCACTCTTATCATCACTGCTCATATTTTGAGTACGATGATGTGTTTCTGTGTCCTCTGCTGCTGCTGAGCTGCTTAACCAATACAAGCCCCAGACTGGCCATAAGCGGCTCTACACAGCTGCTGAGAGAAAATGTTGGCCTCCACCGTATCTAATCGAGCCTCATGGCCAAAGTGTAGATCACAAGGGAAGAGCAATAATTTGAGATGTTTAATGTTCCCCTGTAGCTGGCTGATGTAAATTGAATTTATTTATTTTGTGCTCACATTGTGACAGGGCTTTCATGTGGAACGGCAGTTCGAGCATCAAACTTTGTCTCTAATCTCATTTGGTCCCTCAGAGCATTTATATCTGCTGACCATTGGCCTCGCATTATGGCGTGGAGCTGACAAAGTCTGCAGAGATTAATGCATCTCGCCGCTCCGTCTCTGCACTCTCTGGACCAGCTGTGATGCAGAGTTTGAGGGCAAAAAAAAAAAAAACACCAAGTTTTTTTTTCTGAGTGTGTCATGCTTTATTTATGGCACACAAGCTACAGTATGATTGTCTAAAAGGGTCACAAAAGACGCACAATCACTTTGTGTAGAGATTATAACTGTTCCACACGTTCCTGCCTTAGAGGAATGAATTTAGTCAATCATGTTCACTCAGTCAATCAGGGATGAGCAGATCTGATACTTGGTGTGTACAGAGGATATCAGTCTGACACTGGTCAGACAGACAAGCCAAATCCAATGTTAGCAATTAACACCAAATATTATATAAATTTGCCATGGTTAGTACTATCATGTTAACATAGGCTGCACATGTCTGCCATGGCTGCACTGACTTATTTTAAGGAAAAAGAAAAGGAAAATAAAAATGGTTTAAAATTATGAAATAAAAAGACTCTTAGCAATTGAACAGTCATGTTGTGGGATGTTAATTTCTGTCTCTATGGAAGCAACATATTTGTAACACAGTTGGAGCTTTGTGTTTTCGAAAATGACAAGTTAGGCATCAGCACAACTGTGTTATTCATAGCTTAGTTGTTTAAAAAGGTAAAAAGAATTCCGGCTAGACCAGAAATCCTACGATACTAAGAAGCTGAAAGTATCACCACCGTGCATAGCAGAGGCAAACAGACTTCATTCAATGATTCGATTCCGTTCCAGTTAGCTGTACTGGGACAAGGACAGTAGTCCAACTAAAGAGCAAAGTCAAGCTACAACACGGTCGACTTAATTGTGCGTGTAAATGCATTGAGGGACATTTTAGGAAGACATGTAACTTAAAATAGTTTCCTATCAAAAATATCTCTGACAGCAAGCTTAAGAATTACTATGGCATATACAAATCCTCAGCTATGGCTTTAAGTGTAATGTTTGATCAAGTGGAATGGATGAACAACTGACATCGTGATCAAGCAATTGACAAAAATTGTCAAGTATTAATCTATTTCTTCTACTCTAACAATCTATGTTCTGTTCATTTCTCTGTACTGACATAATGTGATATCAAAAGTAATTATATTAATACAGATAGAGCAAATTAATGTATTAATTGAGTTACCCCTGTGTATTAAATGTTTTACACAAATAAAGCTGCCTTGCCTTGCCTAATGGAAATGCTAACATGATATCAGAGGTGACTTTAAACAAAGATGATGCTCTGCTTCTATTCTGTTGCGCCGTTTTACTGTATTTTCAGCTTTGTCCTAATTTCACCGAGATCTACTGGGAGAGAGTTTTGACAAAGAGGGCGGCAGAGAAAAACAAACAGAAAGTTGGAGAAGACCGACAATAGCTGCCCAGAGGAGAATCCACTGGGGCTGCACCCCTCCTCTCTCCACCCTCAAAAGGCCATCAACTATGATAAATAGCCAGCAGGAAAGAGGATGAAGGCGCACAAACACCCACATGGAGATCATACATAAAGCAGAGGACCACAGATGAGCTGGATAGAAAAAATGAAAGAGGGAAGAAACAAATTGCTGGCAGACTGGTGTAATCTGCTGTGTTGCAATGGAAATGCAATTCTCCTCTTTATTCTCCCTGCTCACTGGGAGTCAATGAGCCAAGGAGGGGAACTTCTGACACACTGTGCAGCCCACAGACCCACCCTCCGCCCCTGCAATCCATTTTATTTATGCTTTATTGCAGCAGACTCCCAGCTCAGCGGGTGCCTGTGGCTGAGGGACATGTACATGTTGTTATAGCAAAAGTCACCCTGCCGTTTGTTTTTCAATTAGCAGATCATGGTATGGAGCACTGGGCCTCCCACTCAGAACTAAATCACCCAGGAGCAGCCAGTGCTCTCGTCCTCCGATGGCCAGCTGCTCTGTAGACCATGTGGGGTTTGTAATGGCAGGGACAGGAAGGCTCTCTTGAGGTAAACCACTGGCAGATGATGTTCACATCTTTGATGCAGCCCACCATTGTGAATCTACACTTATGTTCCATGCAGATCTCTAATGGGCAATATTTTGTATTGCGGTTGTACAGCGTAGTATATTATGTTCCCTTGGTGCCTGCGAGCATGGGAATGAAGACATCAGTACTAAATGTTGTTGTAGCACTTTGGTTTACAGCAACATATCTCACAAAGTTCATCAAAGAGTCATTGTCTGTAGTGTCCGTCAATCCATTCATCGTCAACTGCTTATCTGAGATTATCTCTCACAGGGGGCCCCAGACTTCCCTCTCCCTGGCCACAATGATTGGGGATGCTCCCAGGGCCAGTAAAGAGATATAATACCTCCACCTAGTCCTAGTCTGCCTGAACCACTTCACCACCTCGACTCCTTTCCATGCAAAGGAGCAGCGGCTCTCTGGGTCCCTCCCGGATGGCTGAACTTCTCACCCTAACTCTAAGGGAGACCCCAGCCACCCTTCTGAGAAAATCCATTTTGGCCACTTGTACCCACGATCTCGTTCTTTTCGCCATGAACCATCGCTCATGACCACGGGTGAGGGTAGGAACGAAGATCGACCAGGCTTTGCCTTATGGCTCAGCTCCCTTTTAGTCACGGTGGGGTAGAGCACACAATACCGCTCCCACTGCTCAGATTCTCCAGCCAATCTCACGCTCCATTGTTTCCTCACTCCTGAACAAGACCCCACGATACTTAAACTCATTCACTTGGGGGTAAAGACTCATTCCCCACCGGGAGTAGGCAATCCATCGTTTTCCTACTGAAAACCATGGCCAGCTGCGAACGGATCCAGTGAGCGCTGTAGATCACAGACTGATGATGCCATCATGTCCACACTACAACACTATGGCTGCGCCTCGAGATCCTGTCCATGAATATCACGGCCCTGGTTGTGGTGCGTAAATGTAAATTTTTTTATGCATTTTTCATGATCATTTTTCCTAACTTGCTAACTAGCTTCTATCACCTCGACTTCAGCAGTGTTGTGAAGACTCCTGTCACACACTGGGAGAGCACAGGCAGGGTGTGTAAAGGTAACCATGTTGGTCAACATGGATGACTCCAGCACTCCTGCCTTTCCTTTAACATGCATTAAGGATTCAAGCTCTGTCAGATCTTTATCTGTGCGGTTCCCACCGCATCACCCACTTGGCGCTAATGACTGTCCACTGTGACATAGTGGATGCAGAAGATCTTCACACCTTTACAATAACCTTCATCGGTAGAACAACTGAGACATAGTCCACTTTTGGTCACACATAAGCGTGTGTTGCAACAACTAAAACATTTCTTACACAGGTGCACCAGCCAATCATTCTGTTTGGTCTGAAAATATATAAAAGGTGGACACATAGACTTCCAAATTGGAGGTTGATGCTAACCTGGTAACCAGGATGTTTTTGGTCTTCTTCCGTGGAAGATGACATCAATTGAGTCCATTTTGTTGACATAATTTAATAGGAGTCTAGTTGCAGGTGACTTCTGTGAGTTCCTGGTTGCAAAACCTCAACATAGCACTGGCCAAAGAGCCAGTCTCATGGCCTCCAAAAGGGAGGTCACAAGGGTCACATCACTACTGATTGCCACTTGGGTCTGAATGAAATAATTTGTTGTGTTTATTACAGTGCAGGACACATACATTATCTGTTAAAATTAACTCTGGACATTCTTTGACCTTCATTCTTTCCTTTTCAAAGGTCATTCGGATGAGGTACAGAGGGACTTTGAAACTACGCTCTTTCAGCTGTGAGGCAGTGCCACTAAAATACAGAACATACAAATGTATGTGGGTTGTGACAAAGGAAACGATATGCATGTTTGCATCAATGGCTACTGGAGCTAATTCATACTTGCTGAATGAGAGGAAATTGGGTCTGTGAGGAAGATGGGGGTCAGAGAGAAAGAACGAGAGATTGCAAATTTTGGTCTTTCTTATCACCAACATTCCATTAATAACTATACGACAATGAGAACCACTTCAGCACAGCAGGAGAGAGGAGACTATTAAATGCTGCTAAAGAGCCACCAAGACACAGTAGATGTAAAGTGCTAGTTTCCACATCTTTTTTTTCCTGACCGTCCTGCTGCTTGAATTTATGATGTCCATTGTTAGTTGCTAAGCAGGTAGCGGATAGTTTAGAGATGTTTTGCGGAAAAAAAATAAGTACCTGCTGTGGTAGAAAATGAGAGCAGTAAGAGTGAAATCACAGTAAAGCTCAATAAAGCCGAGGGAAGCTGCAGGTTCAGGTGATGATTGTCTGATAGTTCATCAAAATTACTCACTGCCTTCACGCTATTGTCACATTTTGCCCCATTCTGTATTCTGGCATTTGCTATCACTAAACACAAAGGGCAACTCATCATGGTGTACATGGTATACAGGTGTATCAAACTGTATCAAAACTGCAATAATTAAATTAAGCTCAGTAGCATACAATGAAACTGGGAGCGCTGCACCTCTTAGTGAATCAGTCATAGATAGATCAGTCATTCCATAATAAATAAATACAATCTCTGTTCAAATATATGACTTATAATCAGTTTAAAAAAAATACTATTGTGCAATTCAGTCATTGCCATATCTTGATTTATTACATCAATAAACATTTTTAAGAAGGTTGTGGTCTCAAACAATACTCCCGAGTCTTTTTGTAGCGAGTTTACCTGCGTTCATAACTGCTGCATATACCCATTAATCTCAGCGTGAAAGAAGCTTAAGAGTCATAAAATAAGATGGGTAATGACATGGCACTGGTGTGATTGACAGCTAATGCTCTTAGATCCGCACATTGCTAATTCTTCAGCTTTTGACAAACTGTGTGGTTGAAACCTGGAGGTGAACCTCTCAACTACTACAACCCCTAACTACAATACCTTGGTAAATTACCTGCTCCTTATTAAGTTTTAACCATATGGACAGAGTTTCTTCAGCTGCCATGCATGGAGATGAATCCACTTAAAGCATTTGTGTTGTAACATAGTGAACAGACACCATCTGTTTGATGAAGACCATGTGATGAAGTTGGCAGCCTCCTGGAGAAAGGAAAGTGGACCAGAATTTCAGCTCCTGTTTTCATGTTTTACTTCATACAATATTTCGCTGTCGCTATTATTATTATTAGTATTATTTTTGCCTTTTTGCATTTGGTTTGTTGTATTAAAATACTCAATTGTGCAATGCCACATTTGTGTCCTTCATGTGGTAGTTCTTGACAAGGAGCCCATTATTGAACCCAATGGTCTTTGCTGTCCAAACCGCCCTCCACATGTTCCATTTTATGAAGCTGTGAAACGTCATTTTGCTAACAGAGACAAATGGCCTATTAGCTGTCTTGTATTTTACACTGACTCATGGAAAATAGATACATCTCTCTCCATGTCTGAATATCAATACAGAAACTGACAGGGGGATTCATTTACGCCTCGCTCAGCGAAGCTCATTGGGAATAATAGCGTGTGATAGGCTTGTACAGGACAGAACAGTGTGGGTGGGAAATATCCTTAAGCGATGAGACTCAATTTCACCCAATGCTGTAACCTTGGCTGCATCACATGGGGCTAGATTTTTTTAAAAATGGAGTCTGTACGGACAGGAAGGAGATTGGTGTCAGACACAATACTCAATGCCAAGACAGGAGGGAAACATTCATCTTATATTTTATGGCTTTTCACTTAACATCTGAAATGTAAGGTGAATCCAGATGACTGAAAACAACCGTCTAACCTTAAACAAAGGTTTTACCATAAGATGGAATGTGCAAAGTAAAAGTCAAAATAGATTAGAATGAAATTTTATAGGTGTACTTGACAACTTTAAGAGCTTTAGAGCGATAAGGTCCGATTAGACACTATCAAGTTCATAAGCCCGTATAAGAAATATCATTTTGGTTCAGAAAATATGCTCCTTGCAAAGCATTATTGAGAATGTACTTTGGTTGTGTATTAATGCATTTTTGCCTCAGAGGATCTGTGAGTAAAATATATTTTTTATTTACAAATTCTTTGTTGCAAAGTTTAAAACTTCACAATCATCATAATCTAGTTATTTGTTCATTAAATGGCAACATAATACAAACAGAGTGGCTGTGCTGTTTCAGGTGAAAAAACAAGTCCGTTTCTATGGAAATCACTCACCTCATCAGCATTCTGCTGAAACAAAGAGCCTATTAATAACAGCAGCTCCGTGACTGCTGTCACCTCTTCTCTCATTGTTTCCTACCATCTAATTAGAGATCAAAAAACAGTTCCACCTCAAAATGACACTCAGTGAAACTACTACTTTTGTTCTGGTTGTTGTTTTGGTGGACTATTTTTACTGGCATTGTTGTTTTAAACTAATTCCT
This sequence comes from Solea senegalensis, assembly GCF_019176455.1. NCBI lineage: Eukaryota > Metazoa > Chordata > Actinopteri > Pleuronectiformes > Soleidae > Solea > Solea senegalensis. The sequence continues at coordinate 22,334,371 of NC_058028.1, read as the reverse complement.
TTGATTTTCTGGCCTGGAAACTACATATATCAACATTTTATTTTTGGAGGAATGATTCCACTTTATCTGTCTTTTATTTTTTTTTTTTCCAGCCACCTTTCTGTGTGACCAAATCCTTTTATACAATTAGTGTGAATGTGTTCCGGCTTTTTGTTGCCACATTGTTGTTAAAGGAATGAAAAGAAACAATTTATACATTTAGGTGATTGTACACATTAAAAAAAAAAAAAAACAACAAACAGTATAATTATTGTATGTCCAAGCATACAAGAGATTCTACTGTAGTTTTGAGGAAACACAAACACAATAGAACTAGTGGTTGGTTTGTCTGAGTTACTGAAGAAACACAAATTCAACATGACAGACCTCTCAGTGGTTTGAATGTACAATGCAACAATGGGCCCTTTGCACAGCAGCCATTTTGACAGGTCACAGAAGGAACTGTCAGGTGAATACAATCATGTTAATAATAGAAGACTTCCATTAAGCTCACTCTGTTTTATGGTGCCTGCATGTTTGCTGACACACGAACTGAACACAGCACTTCATGTGTTTCTCCTACTAAAATATGCCAAATGTACTAGTAGATGACCTTAACTCCAACACACTGGTCCTTCACTGTGCTTCGTGTCCTTGTGATTGTTGCTTTCATTTGGACATTGGCTGGATTATAGTTGTCCTGTTTTGCCTGTATCACTATTTTGTGAACCTTGGTTTACCGCAGAGATGAGATCTACATTAGGGACCTTTTCCCTTGAACTTGGATGTGACAGTATATTCTGGGCAGACATTTTGAATGAGAATGAACTTTATGATTTGTGTTGTATCCTTGTATGAGGGTTGCACACAAGAAAGCATCCAAAAAGTTGTGATTTAAGTGCCTGAAGGACTTTATAACACCCCTAATTCAGACTGTCTGGCACCATAGCAGAGATTTAGCAAGCTTCTAAGGCAAACAGGTAGCACTGACATTGAAATGTCTCAAATACCAATTATGATGATAAAGCTCAATAGAAAACAACGTAATTGTCATTGCCATCTTGGCCATGATGGAAAAGCCCACTTTTGTGTTGATAAATAATTATGTTTCATTCAATTTGAATACCAAAGTGAGACATCATATTTTATTCGGACATCTGTGCCTGTATTTTAATTTAGAGTTGCTTCAAAAGAAGAAATAATTTACTTGTTATAGCCCAGTCTGCACTACATCCAAGCCCACCAGTAGGCCATGCCCAGAATATTGGGAAGCACTGCCCAAAAGGAAAGTATGGATTATGGAGAGATTGATGCACCAAACTACCCACAGAACCAACACCACAGAGACTCCCAGTAACTCAAAGCTTCCCATTACTCAACTACCCAATACCTTAACACCTAGTTAGATGCCAAGTTGAAACCTGTGTCCTTTCTTGTCCTCAGATTTACAGAGTGAGTCTCACCAGGAAGTACCCACTTATTTAATAGCCACTAGGGGCAATACGACAGGTTGCAAACATAGCTTATTTTGAATGGAATAAGCTGACATTTCAAGTTAATGGTTTCAATCATTTCAATCAATTGATGATGGATTTTTAAATGATATTGTCTTTAAGAGGAAAACAGACAATTAAGCACAGCACATATGAGACTGACTACTACTGTCCAATAAGTGCCTGCAGGTGATGTCTATGAAAATCAAGTTCAAAAAAACTCAAATGACATCTGACAAATTGCAAGTCCTGAGACTTCTCCATGGAAGTTCAAGTCAATGGGTCCTCCTGCATTTCCACCCCCAGCCAACACCTTTTCCCTTTCCCTGAATCAGCTGTTCCACCTAATGTCTTGTCAGTTCCCGAGGGCTTTCTCCTGATCTTTAGTCAATGACCATGGTGAATTGGATTATCAGGCTGACTGGACGTTCCAGTTTACAGCCTCCATTGTGCCAAGTTATACCCTTCAGCTGTGCAAGCCCCATTCCCCACTTCCCCACAGGTTCAGACACAGCTACACCTGTGAGGGCAAGAATTTGCTGACTAAATGTAAAGGCTGCAACAAGAGGAGAACTTCTGTAGCGTGGTACAGACGTGTTTGTTTTCTTTCCTGTGCAGCTGAACAATAAAGAGATTACTCCGTGTTTTTTCATGCTTGACAGACTCGCCTATTTGTGTGTGCTGTGATTCATGCTAATTGCTCATACGGCAATAATTTAATGTGTGTGTGTGTGTGTGTGTGTGTGTGTGGGTGAGGGGACTATTTGAAATGTCACCATAATTAATTAACGTTGTAATTACATTTTTATCATGACTTAAAGAATATTAGATGCACGGCCTTTTATATTTAATATGCTAGCTAGTTAATGGTTTATAATTATTGTAGAATGGAGACTTCGGGAGCCCCTCAATTGCTCAGCATGTAAGTCAGTATCGTGGCACCTCAACAGTGATGCATGAATCAAATGGAGGATTACAATCATTGTTTTCAATCAAGGTATTAGATGAAGCATACAGTTCTTCATTTCCCATCATCCGCTTCACATGTATTGTAATGTGGATTCTCACAAGGGTCTGAAACAGAGACATAGACACCAGAGCCAATTACTGCTACTCAATGCCAACATCTGATTCAAAACACTGTGTTTTTTGGGGGGATTATATTGTATCGTATGACATGGAATAAAGCAGCAGATGTCTAAAGCGGTCCTCAATAGTATCTTTATTATATAAACCAAAGGTTTCTGCAAGAGCCTCAAGTCTAAGGAATCAATTTATAGAAGATATACTACGGATTGATTGTTAAAAATCTAAAACATATAAAACAACGGCTCATCCTTTCATCACGCAACAATGCTATGGTAAATAATTAATCAGCTTCAGACACAAAAATAACTTGGTTGTTTTAGGTAGAAACTGAAGAGACTTTTGTTGTCATGGTTACAATCACAAACACACAGAAGATTACAGGAGAACTGATGAAGATGTAACACATGTTCTCTTTTACTCAAATCTTTATCAGCATGACCACTAAACTATATATTGTTGGTACTAGGGCTGTCAAACACTTTTCTCTTAATGATGATTCATCGCTGAAATTCAGATGCTAAATGTGATTAATTGCATTTTGTAATCGCATGATTACATTGCATTGATTTGCGATTCAAAGCTGTTTCAAAGTTGATATTGCAACCTTTACTAGTGTATTGTGATTGGGAATCAAATGCAAAGAAAGTTACCTAATTAACTAGATTTACTTGATTTTTTCTTTTGTGCAATAAGCCTGAGATAACACAATGTCTACTAAGTTAATGCAACAACACTAATAATTTGCAGTTTAGTTGCATTGTCCATTTCATGCAGGCTCTCTATTAGGTTTGGGCATGGGACGTTGGGAAGTGTTAAAACATAATGCAAATCGTCTATAACGATATAGGCAGAGTGATTGAGTGACACAGAGACGCAACACAATTATTTGTCATTGTTTCTCAGCAGCGTTGCAGCTTCCTCTATTCGTTTATTTCACATCCTGACTACGCGATGGATCATTTGAGCGGTCTTGTCATCATGGCGACCATCAGCTATTTTTAATAGTCTGACACCAATCCTCCCCCCACACACATGCACACAGACTGCACACAAATAATGTGATAGGTTTAAGCATGGCCCTTTAATTAATCATGATTAACACAATATCACTGACAGCCCCAATTAGGATACGATAGGCCACTCACTAATAAAATAGAAAGTTGGTTTGTTTTGTTTTGGTATTTTGTTTTTTTGCGATGGAAAAAAAGACTTAAGTATTGTAAATCATCTCACACACTCACACAAATGAAGCTATACCGTGGCCTGCCTTGATATAAGTGGCTTCCTAAAGGGGTAGGAATAGGGATATGTTTAGGATTTCTGGTGGCGGAGGGGTACTGTCGTATGCATGTCAGATATTTCATATCGCATGTTCAACGTCGAACACAATCAAATGTCCGTATTGCCTGTCTCTCATTCTCCTCCACTTTCTGCCTGGCCCACACTTTCCTTTCTCTGCCTGGGAACAATAAGTGGCACCAGCAACTCAATGTGATGAATCCTATCTCAGGCAACACATGCACTCCTTCACCGCTAAAGCAGTAAACACTGAGTGTATTGATGAGTAACCTTTGTTTCTGTATTCCAGACAAAAACCCAGGCAGGGAAAGCAAGCTCCTGCAAGGGCTTTTTGAATGATGATGCACAGAATGGAGTATTTTCTGGGGAGTACACCATATGTGTGGACAGTTTTAGCTCAAGGTGAAGGAACTTTAACTTGTATATGTGTGCCTGCAGACAAACCAATGCAAATGCACCCAGTAAAGGAGGCTGAGAGGAGCTGAGAAAGGATGAGCTAAAAAGCACACTACCAATTACTTAAAGGCGCTATATGCTATTTCTCTGCTGCTCAACTTACTTGTCAGGAGCATGTGGTGATGGTAGCAGGCCAAGAGCTATAGTCAACACTGGCAAGGCAGGAGGTTATAATGCACCCTCTAAAAAACTACTTCTTCAGGGCAGACTGCACAATGCAGCATATTTTATATGGGTTAAAGCTTATTCCATTTTTCTATTCTAAATATGGCCTTATTCACATTTTGTAAGATCTAATTAAGACATGGTGTGTGTGTGGGTGCATTTGAGGTATTATGGGGACAAAAAGCAAGTCCCTATAATGCTAATGTATACATAAAGACATGTTGTGTGGTTAAGATGAGGTTAAGGTTAACCCTGACCCTACACTATTTATGTATATTTGTGTAATACATATACATCAGTGTAAGAGAGCAAATCATTCCCTGATCCTATTTAATGTTTAATAGTAAAAATATAAAAGTCATGGCATCTCATATCCTGAGTTTGTTGTACTTATTTCCTGTTTTGGGAAAACTATTAATGCTATGTGTCTCTGTGAGCATGTATGCATGCATGCAGATGGGTTTTATTCTGTGTTTTAAACTTACATTGGTATCTGAGCAGCACTGATCCACCGTGGGCCTTGGGGCTGTGCATCCGGATAGAGATCTGGTTGCTGTGGCTCCGTACCACCAACCCTCTCATCAGAATGGACTCGTTGGCCAGCATGGTGTTCTCCCCGTAGCCCACATCTTCAAACACCACCTTGTCTCCCTCAGATAGATTCACATTCATCACCTGATGGGAAACCGAACATAGGCATTTGTTCATTTATCTATGAAACAGAAACGCAACAAGAACAGATCAAGATTCAAGAAACAAGTTCAACTTTATCCTTTCTCAGCTGAGGATTTTCGGCCTTGCACAGGAGCATGATGATTCAGTGTTTAACACTTCAGAGCAGAGATATACAGTGCTTTCTTTTAAAGCGTAATTATAAGTGCAGGATAGATTGTGCAACCAATTCAATTTAAACAAAACAAACTGCATGAGCTGAGGAGAAAATAATGCTTGAACAGACTAATACATTAAATAAACTGAGGGAGAATCAGAAATTCTCCTTCAGTTTGGCGGAAATTAGTCATGTATGGAAACCTTTCATTTTGCCTTCCCAAATCGCTTAATCCATCTCCCCTTTGTCTTGTCTTTTTAAAAAAAAACAAAAAACACAGGATTGGCTCATCCTGATACAGAAAAAAAATACTTTTGAAATGACCAAATCTGAAATACCACTGCTTTAACTGAGACTGCTAGTTATAAAAGAACAGTAGTAGAATAGGCAGTGTGGGGCCAATCAAAGTGGGAAAAAAAATCCAGTCAACTGTGTTAACAATTATATTTTTTCTAAATTAGAGACAACAAAGCACACTGAAGGCTTGCATGTCTTCCCCATGTGCGTGTGGCTTTCCTCTGGGTCCAAATACAGAGGTTAATCGGACACTCCGAAATGATGGATGTGAGAGTGAATGGTTGTTCATTTCAATACAGTATGTTTGACGTCAGCTGGGATTGGCCCCAGTGGCCACGTGTCCCTAATGTGGAAGATAAAGTGGTAGATAATAAATGAACAAATGAAATGAGAATAAAGCCTGGTCAGGATAACAGTGTCTGCCACAACCATGCATATGTGCATAATGTAAATATTTCTATTTATATGATATGTATTTGTAGTCACAACCATTCATGGAGAAATTGCTCCCAACCCACTGACACACGGCAATAGCAGCCTCCCACATTATTCTGGGTCATTTCAAAAGCCGCATTAAAAGCTATGCACAGCTTCTCCATTCAGAGTGGCAGCCGTCATTGTTGCCACAGCGAGCACTGTCATCATCCAGTCAGACGGCAAAGAGAGTTTTCTAATTTCACAACAGATAATGAAATACTTCTCTTATGAAAGAGCTGTGGGGCACATAAGTGCCAACCTTCACGGATTAAATTTCTATCTGATGCTATTTGCACTTGATGTACCTATTATTTGCATGCACAGTTCAGGGGCTGGTTTGCACTTTTAGTGAAAAAAAGAAAGGTGCTCAAATGAAGTGAAGAGTGTTGACATCAGAGATTGAGACAGTGACCTCAAACTCAATGGCTCCAACTCGGTGTGCAGTGCCACATGGGAAGTCGTCCTTGTACAAATCACAAATATGAAATATGGAAAAAGCCAAAGGACAATGTGGAGCTCAGTGATAGGCGTGATAACCGTCAGCTTGTCTTTGTCACTGTGTCTGGTGGAGAGCGTTGCTTTTATCAGCTTTTATCACAGCAGGTGCTTCTTTATTCAAGCGTTAAAAGGAGTGAGGCATCTTGTCTTCACATATTTCTCTATAGATCATATCAAGTGTGTCCTACCTCACCAAGCTGAGAGATAAATCTACAATTCCCTGCACAGGGTGTTTGTTTGTGACACTTCACAGTATGCAAACATACAAACTAGACATCAGATTGTTGTTGGGACAGAACACTGTGAATATACAGTACAAGTATTAAAAGTATTCTTAGTAATAAATACTGCATAAAGTTCCTCCGCTAGCATTACTGAAAACCTAAAAAACAGCTCTGTTCCTAAAAATGGCATGTAGAAAAACAAGTCTTTGACCCGTCTTTGTGTTTATTTGCTACAACAACAGCAGTAACAATCATGATTCTAATAATAATAAACTTTATTTTTAGGGCACTGAAAACAATGTACAGAGTGCTTCACAGCGCAACATCACAAAGTCCTTGACAAAATATAAAAGAGTAAAATCATGGAAAAACAGGCACAACACAGATGACTCAAACTGGTAACAATTAAAACTGATTAGATACGACTCTTGCAAGAGGCCAGGGCTGCAAGATAAGATCACAGAAAATTGGAGAGGGCTTCCTGATGAAAATGAGTTTTTAAGCGAGACTTAAATGAAGACACTGACGCAGACTCAGCCTCATTCCCTCAGGCAGGTCAGGAAGAACCTGCGCTGTTCTTAACTGCTTCAAGTTGTAGTAATAAAAATTGTGTGACAGTGTATACTGTCTGTGTGTACTATGCACAAAACATGTTTTTAATGCATTGTAATATGATGTAACTCATAATAGCTCCCGTTAGAATGCTAATGAGTTACAGTCTTGTCAGTATGTTACACACAACTTCATTTATTCAAATGTGTCAGGCTTGAAATGGTCTTTGTTTTTTCTGTATTTGAATAGCATTATGATCGCCATGATCTCCATTCATAAGGAATCTTCATCAATAACGTCAATATCATCAATGTTATCCTGATGCTGTCTGATGTCACCGACAGCAGAAAGCCATGAATCACCGTGACTGGCCATCGCAGTAATCCTGGTGTCACTAGATGGAGTAGCACAAAAATTGTTAGCTGGATTTGTTAATTAATAATAATAATAATAATGATAATTAACAAAAGCATTATCTCTACTCACCTCTTAGCTTTGACTTTGCTCGTCAAACAAACAAGCAAACCCTTATCCTAATGCTTTTCATGTCCTGAGAGCATAAATAAATCAAGTTTATAAGAGCGATAAAGCAGGTATCTGTAGCTCTCACACCTACTTTAACACACAAGGATCAGAATGTTAATGTGTTTGATACAAAGAGGGGTGTCTTGATGTGGTGAGAGATTGAGAGTGTTTATAAAAAGTGAGTTAGGTAATTTAGGCTTTAGCCAGTTAGATATTGAGCATTTTTCTGTATTAAAACAGAAAACATTAGCATTTTTGTCTTTAAACATAGAACAAACTACTGCAGACATTGATCACAGTTCAGGTGAATACCAAACGTGCATAATCAGGGTAAGGAATGACCTCTACTATGCTGTTTCATTTAAAGTAATTGACTTACTGTCATGTCGATAAGGTGGTTCAACATCCCCTAATGGTTCTTCACCTTATTTGCTTTCTGTCCAAGTGAGATGTGAATCTAGATACCACTCTCACCTCTGTGTGTTAAGTTCAGAGCTGGTGGCTTATAGGTGTAACATTTAGGAGGGCTAATTGGCCAAAACATTGATTTTTTTTCTTTTTTGGAAGCCTTTAGAAAAGAGTCTGGGCTTTATGGAGGCCACCACCTTGCACCACAATATTGCTAGTCACACCATTAGATGTCACTAAATGTTCCACACTGGACCTTTAATTTAGCTTAGCAGCTATTCCAATGAACAACATGTTTCAGCAGACATGTGCACTGACTGTGCATGACTTCCATAAGCCTTACTGTCTGGCACATTTACATTGCAGCTACCATCGTGCCTACACAGGAGCATGAGCAAAAGATGTCCTTGTAACTGGCAAAGCGCAGAAATGATCTGTTGTGAGGATGAGCTGTTGCTCTGAAGCTGGAACCTTGTTTGTTGCAAACCTCGAAAGGTCACGATAGCCATCAATATATTAAGTTGTCTGAAAAAAGAGAAAAAGAGCCAGTGTTTGTGTGTTGCCAACAGTTTCCCAGTCGGGGATCAATGAAGTACATCCATCCATCTGGTCATTTCAACACTGTAATAAACACAAGTAGTTACTTTATTCAGACCAAATGGAATAATCAGCTGGCATATCTGTCGGTAGAAAACCGCGCTGCCTAACCTGCACATAGCCTACCGTGCACATGCTCTCTGTGTGTCTTTGCAACCAGCTGACGAGCCATACACAGATAGGCAGAAGCAGAAGTCAGTGAGTTAGTCAAAAAAAGTGAATTTGAACATATAGACAAACAACCATTCACCCTCACACTCAAACCTGCGGGCAATTCAGTGGCCAGTTAACATCGGCATGCTTTGTAGACTGTGGGAAAACACATGGGGAGAACATGCAAACTCCATACAGATGTGATTTCTAGTTTTCTTTTATCTAAACATTAATGTTATCCTATAAAGCAGAGAAAAACGATGTAAGGAGACTAATGGGCCCTTTGCACAGAAGCCGTTCTGGCATATTTTTGCTTTGCTTTGTTCCTTTTGCATCGGTCAGGACAGTGTGACAGTGACCCAGCATGCTCCCTGATTCAGAGGTAGCTAATGGGAACTCAGCCATCATTTATTTGATTATTTACAACTGCACGGACTGTATCTTGTCAAAATGGCCACTGTGTAAATGATCTATTTTTCCAAACTGAGCTGTTCTCTTCTATAAGACACTTGGAGCATTTTTAAACAGAGACAAGGACTTCCAAGTTCGATGCTCATGTCACACACGATAATAGATGAGCAATGCCAGTGAGAACTGAGCCAAGTTGAACCGCTGATAAAGATAAATAGATGGTTAAGAGATTATGTTGTTAAACGTCATTGTCACATTTTCTACATGTAGTCATCCCCATTTCAAAACATCATGACTCATGCTATAGGCAGGGAGTCAGGGACTGTGTAACAAGTGCAAAATGAGGGAGGATAATACTGGTACCATAATATGCTGTATTTACTGCCCATTATTCAATTACAAGGCACTTAAAGTGCAACTTTACTTGCAGCCCACGTAAAGGAGCCTAGCCAGCCTGAACACAGTGACTCACACTGCACCGCACTGGCTTGTGTATAACAAGTTATAATGTGTCGTTAATGAACTCATAGACGCAGCATCAGGATAATAGCGAATAGCTGAACAAAGGGCATCGCCAAGTAATCACATTATGCCTTCAGCTCAGGGATAATAAAACACTTGAGGGAACATTGGGAGACATAATCCAATTTGCACTGGCACCAGCCCAGCTTCTTTGTGACTGTACCTCACAAACACAACCATGAGAGCTGTTCACCCTGTCTGGAGACTGAGTTATAACCCGGGCTGTGTAATGGATTGTAATACACTTTGAAATCTGAATCCCTGGAAGCACTGACTTAAGACACAATATGTGAGTATTACGTGACATATGATAATGAAATAGATTGATGAATTTGAACAATGATTTGTGTGCTTTCCTCGCTAATGCACATCCCCACGACTAAACACAGTGTTGTACATCTTAACCTGAGCCTAAAATGAATTGTGTAATGTAGACTTTACGTGTATGAAACAAAATCATTGTTTTTAATTTTATCACACAGATTTTGTGAGTGAGAGAAAGCAAAATTATTAGACTTATTATAAGTATTATGTACTTAAATATAATGTTTTTCTGATTACATTCCCTGTACTTAAAAGGAGGGTTGTTGAGTGGGTGCAAGCTCTGTAAAAACATGGCAGCAACTACGGAAATAGATTTTAATCCACCACTTCTCAACCACATTAGTTTACTGTATGTGTACCTGAAGAATAAAATTGGCACTTCACCTTTACTGTTGATTGTTGTTTTCACTTTTAAATCAGTCACTCCCCCGTACCAGAGTACTATGAGGAAAACAACTATTTTATAACAATCTTAGAACTGACATTCTAATTCCACCCCATCATTATGTCCAATTGTGATATTTTGTTTTGTGAGGTGAAATGATTGGGTTACCAACTTCTAATTTCAGTTGATTTGTAGCAACAGGCAGTTTTTGCAGGTGCTGGATAGAATAGCAAGGATAAAAAGATAGAGTAGCAATTTTTCAAACGAGCGGACGTGTTTGCACAGTTCATGAGAAGACAAGCCAGTCGGAGCATTCCTGCACTCTGATTGAGAGCCTTTCTGCATGGAGTTTCCATGTGCCTGGGTTTTCTATGCTACCCCAGTTTAACTCCCAAAGTTCAAAAACATAAATAAACATAAAGGTAAATCACAGGTCAGACACACAAGACACCAAATCACAAAAACCTCGCTGATGATGTTATTGTTATGCCTGTTCTTGAATAGAAATGATTTAAGAAAGCAGTAGAATTCACTTGCGAAACTGTTCATGGGCCATTTTTTTGTTTGTGTTTTCAGTCACACTCTGACCTGTTTGCAACTGTCTCAGTTTACTTACTCTGCTGCCTCCAACTGTCTTGGCATAATATGAAGCACTTCTTTGTGCTGTGTATAATTCGCCAATTCCAGACAAAAACTAACAGCAATTCTACAATTTAATTGTTTTTTTTTTCTAATAGGTTGTGCACATCTAGAATGCAAAATATTGACATATAGTCCGTCCTTTTGACACTGTTACATAACTGATCTATATTTACGTTCTAAAAACCCCTCCTGTCTCATGCAGTGTATAAAACAGTGAGTGCTGTTGTGTGAAGAGGAAAGTCTCTGACATCCATTTACTTCATAAAAGCAACAAATGACAGCTGAATAATTCAACTGACATTTCCCTTATTAAGTATAAGCTGACAACTGGGGGTCGGCATGGAGGATGAGAGCAAAACAGGGACAGATGGAACCCTGGGATATGGTGTTGACTAAGGTATAAAAGCATATATAGGAGTAAACACATATAGGACAAACAACATGGAGAGGAATGAACAGGAGTAATGTAAAATCATAATGAATGTCGTATTTATTCCCTCATGTTCTCCACACTCTTGTTGAAGTTGTTCTTTTATGTAACACACACATCCTCCAGAAAAAGAAAGAACCATTTACCTCTAATTGCTCGCCTACTTCAAAGCATCACACCTCCCTTCATCCACAAGGAAACTGTTGAAATTGAATCTTACATGCGAGTCTCCATGTGAGTTTTAAACATGGGGTTAATATCACTGCCCCTGTCAATACATTAACATAGAGCATAATTCATGTGCGTTCACTAATGGGGGCCGAGTGTATGAGCGTTTGTGTGTGCTAATTAACTACGGTAATTAAGAGGGAGGTGAGTAAATGATGTTGCTGTCGAGGGAGCATCTGTTCCAGCAGGAGAAGTGGGTCACAGTGGAGAGGAAACAGCAAAGGCCACTAATGATGGAAATTCAGGTTCTCTTTCTCCTCATTGACTTTCTGAACTGTCTTTCAATAACTGGGTTTTCCATCCAACTTTTTCCACATTTTTAAAGCGTAGGTCTGACTATTCCATCAACTCTCTTAATTAATTATTCTCTTCTCTGAAACTCTGCACTGACATGTTAAGTTTATAAGTCTTAAGTCCAACTCTCTCAGATCACTTGATTTACATTAATATTATTATTATTAGTGACTTATTGGAAATATGGATCAGTATCACTAAAGATACACTGACAACCCCAAAGACGAAACACAAAAATGTCAGATGCATGACGCACATTGTCTTTGGACAGCGTCCAAAACTTACATAATGCCACAGCCCAAGCTAAAAAGGTTGCTGCGGTGACCCAACGCATAGCCCCATAAACAAAGCAGTTCTAGCAGGTCGTTGATTTCAGAGCAAGTTCAAGTTCACCGTCACTGATTGACCAGAGCCACTTTTGAAGAGTGAAGTGCCATAAATTAGACCTTCCATCAAGCCACACAGTTCAAGCTATCGACCTCCCATGCCAACTGATCAGTGTATTTCCACTTCACATTAGAAGACTGATACCTTTAATTAACATTTATGCAACAACAACAAAAAAAAATCACATTTTGTTCAGTCAACCCAGCACTTTTACTGTGTTTTTACTTTGATTATATATTGTTCTTTTGTTTACTTTTTTTTAGTGTGCATAAGAAAGTGTGTATAAGAAAGTTATAATATTTGAATCCTAAATTAATTCCCAATTTCTTCTGCACATGCGCACATGTTTCATCAACACAGGCGGATGGAAACAGTAACTGAGGTAACCAATGCAGATACAGTATTTCAGACTACATTTCCATTACTCAGTGAAATTAACGAGGACAGTTCTGACCATCGGCTGTCATGCACGTCTAATATTAAGATAGATGCAATAAAACAACAGCATAACTCCTATGTGAATGGTTGATCGTCTCTCTATGGGTCAGCTCTGTTCAGGATGTAGCCTGCCTCTCGCCTACAGTCAGTTATTGGGTTTGGCTCCAGCCGACACATAGCACTCAAGGATGAGTATCTTGAGGCTAGGATGGATGGATATTAAATAACTGTGAATAATAAATCCCATAGACACTGTAACACCCATATGCTTGTCATGAGTAATTAGAGTATTACATGTGCTGAAAATAACTGATGACAAATGCACCATTTCCTTCTACTACACATAGACAGAGCTCATTATGCAAAGATAAATCAAAAGGAAAAGGACAGATTTTAAGAGACATTTATATCCCAAATTAAGCCTTGGTGAAATCCAGAGATGCATAAGGATTTAGGATGTTTGTTTTACTAACTATATTGAAACTGAGTGGCATTAGCAGAGGTTTGCTGTCTATTCTTGCTTTTTCTAGATTGCATGCAAAGCCATTGTTAATATTAACAACTGTTTACTTAACAATCTATAAGAAGTGAGGCAAATGTTTGCTTGTTTTGCTTTCATGCCTTTCACTTATTTTCCTAGTAGCTAAATGTAGTCAGCCTGGTCCCAAACTCAGCTTTAGATACATTTTCTCTTTTCCAATAGCCAATCACTGTAGCATCCAGTCGCTGTGGACAAGTTTAAATCACAACTCAGGATACAGGATACATTATAACCTCTTGTTCTTCACATTGTTTCAGCTATTATGGCTGAAGCTCTTGGAAGACATCCATCATCACCAACCGCCCACGTATAAAAAACAAGTTCAACATCAGACATACAATACAGCTAGAATGAAATCACTGATATTGTTGAATTTGGTCTTTTTGGGGTTTTTGACCAAATAATCAATTCTGCTGTAGTCTCCATATACAGCTTCTGCATTTGAATATATAGAGTGTGTTGAAGAAGAAAAATATTTTGGGGCAAATCATTTTTGATTTCTCTTTCTACATTGACTAAAATTAATCAAGTCAAATTATATACATAATAATAAAGATTAACCAAAAACCTGTTTTTACATTGAAAAAAATAAATTTGTCATATTTCAGCTACAACTTCATTGTCACATGCTGGTCACGCTGTAAATTCCAAAATGGCTACTGTGCTGCCTCATAGCCAGTGGGTTCCGAGATTGGTACTTATACAATGGGTTGATACTTATGTTTATAATAGTAGAGATAAGATAAAAACACATAATAATCATTAAAAAGAAAAATACAAAGAATAATCTATGAATTGAAACAACCTCTCTTCAAATGTACACTGAATGATATAATAACAAATACATTAATTAATTAATCAATAAAAGTACTTGGGCCTGTACAATAAATTCAGCATTCAGATAAATGAGGCAATTATAAAGACAAATATCCACAGGTCCTGAGAGAGCAGAACAACATATTTAATTTATCACATATACATAAAAATTGACCATTCTCAGGCCGAAAAGGCAGGATAAAAAGGCTAGTTTATCAACTAACAAGAAGCATACACATTGGTGCACTTCCAGTATTCTCAATAATGAATGACCACTATTCTGGACCATAGTTTCATACTAAGTGCAGTGGAATTCTTTCATCATTTTCCTGAATGATTGATGCAATAGATTGCACCCCTGTTTCTCAACCATGGAAAACTTCTCTCTCACATTGGTGCGCAAAGGTCGACAGCAGTCGGCAGAAACAACTAGGCATGATTAACCTGCACCGTTAAATTTACACTAATTTATTGACAATACTTATGCACAGAGACCATTATAGACGACATGATGACAGACAATACGTATTTATGCGCTTTGACCTCCTGGAGCTGCCACCTTATCATGGTGGGTGGAGGGTGTGAGGGCTTTATGCCTCTGGTAGGGTTACCCAAGGCAAACAGGTCCTAGGTGAGGGACTGGACAAAGAGCGGTTAAAAAGAGCTCTAATGAAGAATTTCAGAAATTTACCCCACTCTTCCTCGCCAGGACGCGGGTAACTGGGGCTTCCCTCTGGAACCAGTTATGGGGGTGGGGCAGGATGTGAGCACCCATGGTGGCCGGGCCCCATGGCCTGTCACAGCCCAAAGAGGCAACGTGGGTCCCCCTTCCTATGGGCTCACCATCTGTGGGAGGGGCCAAGGAGGTCGGGTGAGGTAGAGAGGTTCAGACTCGACACACAGCTTGGGGTCTGGAACCAGTTGAGTTGCATCTAGAGAGAGCTGCCGGGCAGGTGCACACTTATTGCCTCTCCTAACTGTTGGTTGTGCTATATGCACTGACCAGCTGTTCTGAGTGCCCACCCTTTGGAGGGGGTGCTAAAAAGGTCCTGCTGGGGATTCAATGCTTCAATGCTCACATGGGCAATGGCAGTGAAGGGGTGCTTTGTTGTTGGACATCTGCGCTCATCACGGGTTGTCCATAGCAAACACCATGTTCAAACATAAGGGTGTCCATATGTGCACTTGGTACCTTGATACCCTTGGCCAGTTGTTGATCGACTTTGTAGTCGTATCATCTGACCTGCAGCCACATGTCTTGGACACTTGGAAGCAGGTTGGGCTCTCCCTTAGGGATAGAGTGAGAAGCTTGGTCACCCTGGAAGGCTCACAGTCGAGCCACTGCTCCTCCACATCAACAGAAGCCAGATGAGGTGGCTCAGGCACATGGTTAGGATGTCCCCTGGACGCCTCCTTGGTGAGGAGTTCTGGGTACATCACACTGGGAGGAGTCCCGAGAGAGGATCAAAAATTTGCTGGCCAATCGAGACATCTTAGCTGGCCTGAGTCTCATCTTGTGTCGTCTCAGCCTTGGAATGCCTCAGGATTCCCCCGGAGGAGCTGGACGAAGTACCCCGGGAGAGGGAAGTCTGGGGTTCTCTGTTCAAGCTGCTGCCCCAGCGACCCTTACGTCGGAGAAGATGTTTGGTTGGATGGACCTTGTTTAATTTTATTTTTATTCAATAAAGTTCTTATATGACAGTATGAGCAGGCAAAAAAATAGTCATATTTAAGTCATATTTGCAAAGCCAACAATAGCAAGACTGAAATTGTGGACTTGATTAAAATGATAAGCTGTTTGTTACATCACTTACCAGCTGTGTCAGCTGCTGGTACCATGAAACTTTGTTACAGTTTAAAAAACTTATAATTAAGGTTAGGGAAAACACTTTGTTTAGGCTATCCAAATAATTGGAAGTCAATGCAGAATAAAACCTGTGTGTGTGTGTCACACAGCTGCAGCAGGAGAAACTGTGTCTTCCTTGCAGCTCAGTTTCTTTTTGTTTTTGCTGTGTTTGGTGTGCTGACAGTAGTTACACACTTTCAAATCAAAGTCAGAACTTGAAATAATGCAAAGGTTGCAATTGGACACTTCCTTCTTCTGTGCAAATCCACACATGTAACCCAAACATGTTGGAAACAATAATCTAATAGTAATCATAGTTACATGTTAAATACTGAAGTAATCCTTGACTTAACGCAATTCAAATTGCAGTCACAACATCTGTCAGAAGAAGAATCGCTATGACATAATTTACCCATATCAGATTATTTACCTTTACTTTTCCTTTCGATCTAAGCAAAACATTTTCTGAACCATTTTGTTTATGAATTAATTTACTATTTATACAAAAGGTGTGACTTTTATACAGTGGAATATAGATGGCAGGGCATGGTTGGTGCGCTCACCAACTTATTTTGCTCGTCTCATCACCCTAAAAACAGCCCAGCCAATCACAGTAAATCATGTCCATAGCCTTCTATACTATACAGTTGTCTATATGGTATACAGCAGCCCAAAATCACATACGTGATTAGTAAGCAAAGAAAATTCAAAAACAGGGTTATTACGACCCATCGGATACAAGCAACAAGTGTGTATGAGATGGGTTTTAATCACAGCCACTTGTAATGGTACTATAGTGTATTACATAACCAGTGAAGTGATGGTGATGTCACACAGCGGAGACTGAAATCTGGTGAGTCATTAAACAAGGACAGCATCTCTGGTTTATGCACTAGTTTTGTTGTTGAACAAGTATTTCTGCAGGCAGCATGAATGCTAATGGAGTATTAACACAGTCAACATTAGAGCAACATGTTTTTTTTCTCTTTGTGTATAAAAACCGATATCTCTCCCTGTCCTTGGGTCGCCCTGATGTCTTTGCTGCACAAGTTCCTCTCACACAAGAACTCCAGCTACAAACACAAAAGAGAGTGGCTCGAGATTACTCTGGCTGTTTGAAAGGAAATTGAACATCGTGACACAGCAACCAGAAAAGATGGGTTTTTTCCTCTCTCTTTCTGTCGCACTCTCTCTCGGTTTTATTCCTTTACCCCCAGGACAGCGAGGTAATCATAGTTTCATGGACGACATGAATGCAGATGAGCATGTTGGTCATCTGAACAGACGAGCGGCCCATTGAAGGTCAGGCTTGTAACGTCTGCTTTCACAAAGACAACGGCAACCTTGTTTTGCTGCATGGATAAAGAAGGAAACATTGAAAAGAAAAGAAAACTTCTTTTTCATAGTTTGTGAGATTTTCAGGACATAAATATCCTTTATACAATAAGTATTATACCTGAAGCCATAATAACTGCACCCTATTGTACACTTGTACAAAAACATGCATTGGAAGAAGGTCTCACTTGCAAAAATATTCTAATCTTAGTGTGAACTCGTAGTAAAATAAAGTTGAAATAAAAGTTGCGAAGAATTGTGATTACTCCTGCTTATTCTGCTGCAGTGCACTGCATGAAATCCCGCAGATACAGAGCAGGAATAGAAGTGGCCCTTCATTTTAAGTCAGTTTGCATATCTCGTATCTTGCAAACCCACACCCATATCCCTTAGTGCAGGGGTGTCAAACTCATTTTTGTTCAGGGGCCACATACAGCACAATTTGATCTCAAGTGGGCCGGACCAGTAAAATAATAGCATAACAACCTATGACCAACAAGAACTTCATTTTTACAAAACATGACATTTCTTGAGAAATATAAGTGCAATTTCAACAATATCATGCCTAAATTTACTATTTATCACACTGGATCTATAAAGGTACAAACATTTAGTCACAGGTATCTGGAAGTGAAAAATATTGCATTGGATATTACGTTTAGATTGTAATCGTAGTGTGAAATTTCAACAAATTCATCCCGTGGGCTGGATTGGACCCTCTGGCGGGCCGGTTCTGGCCCCCGGGCCGTATGTTTGACACCCCTGCCATAGTGAGTGTCATTGACTCAAGTTTTCCATTATATAAAGACACAGCAATGAGGAGAGAACAAATCCATAAGAGGAACAGGAGCAGGGACAGCTGTCAGGTAAACCTGGGTCTTCTGTATTTACAACACTAACTCTAAATTGATGTGGTAGCTTTGCAGTCACACAAATAAATAATGGATGTAACTCGTGGGTTCAGAAAGCCAATACAGAAGTGCCTGAAACCTGTTTTCTCTGGAATGGCCATTGGGGGTCACTTCACTGGCTGTAAAAAAAAAACAAGTCAATTTGCATTTAAATGAGCACAGAGCAGGTTACAATCATGAGCTCAAATCTGGCCTGAGCCCAAATGAGCACAAACCAAGCTTAATGTTATATGTTTACGTAGTGTACGTATGACCATCCATACACACATACAGATGGGGATTCAAAGGTAGGGTAACTTTATACCTAACTGTATGAAAATAGTCTAACGGACTGGTTAAAGCTGACAGATAAACTGCAGTAAAACAGATAACCACAACTGTGGTGAGCAGAGAAGCATCTCCTCTTCTAATGGCTACTGCCACCACCATAATGAATTCCTTGAACTTCAGTGGCTTTTACAGTACGCAGATGTGAAGCCCCCAGAACCTCGGTTCTCAAACTGTGGTGTGTGTACGCAAGCTTCCTCTAGTGGTACTTGGAGGAAAATCTGAAATACTGTTCTTCTGTGTATAAAAGTATAAAACGTTTTTTATGTCTCCTATTACTGAAAAAAATGTGTTAGATGTGTTAAAATCATATACTAAGAGAAACAGACCTAAATAAGTGTCTTAAAATGCCCTCAAAAGGCTCTGAAATCACAACTGCTCAAAAAGCAAAGGACTGTTGTGACTGCAGGGATGGAAAACCATTCATATACATTTAAATACAGCATGTCTCCTTTATACAAGTGCATTCTGCTTCAACATACTCCATTCACCCACTGAATCAAATGCTCATTTCCAACCGAACAGGCACTTACTTTGGCTTAGCACTTATCTTGTTTTAACAGTCACCTTGGCAATTGCTGTTTCATTATAACCAGTCACTACATGGCTGAGAAAAAGAGGGAAGAAAATGCACAAGCAGGGAAAGCAAATGATGGGCAAGTATGATGAAGGTGTGACAAAAAACACACACGCGCGCACACACAATCTACTGGATGTATGGACAAAAGCAGGGTGGAATTCAAATTCTCATGCCTGTTTATCATTGGAAATGGCCCTGAGGAGAATAAATCACACAGAGAGAAATAAAATATTTATTTTTCCCCCAGGGAAGTGGCATGCAGAAATTGGACTCCAGAAAAAAATATGAGAAAAATGGGAATGCTAAGACGACAGAGTAAGCGCAAGCAATTTTCAAAGTAAACCAAGCACTGATTACTATCTTTCCGATTGGCTATTTATTGTTTGTCTCAGATAGAATGGTCATGGACAACATGTGGCCCCAGGACCATATCTGGCCCACAGACCAGCTTTATCTGTCCCCTGACTCCTCAAAAGGAATACAAATGCCCTCTAAAAAGCAATAAAAGGCAGCATCAAAAACCTGAGCATGCATGCTGATTACTCATGGACATGCATTGAGAGGTGTGCTATATTATAGGTGACATATATAGAGGTTTCTGTTCTTATTGCAGCATCTTTACATGAAAAGCATTACATGGATGAAACATGGGTTGACTTTTATTTATAATAATATCAGTGAGTTTACCAACTACCACAAAAAGAAGACTTATTTATTTTTTTTAAAAAAAGATGGATATTTTGTATCTCTTTCTATTGGATACCCACATTCTACATTTTCTACATTTAAAACTGTAAATGTTATGCATGATTTTGTGGATTAGGATATGTAAATGAATTCACTCCCCATCAGCTCTATATAGAGTGCTGCAATAACTCAGCGCATAGTTTTGCTTTTTACTGCTGTGGTTTTGTTTAACTGCCCGTATAATGAGCTTGTTCCAGAGGCGGCTGTGACATCACCTCCACTGAGCTTCATAGACAGGTTTTCGTGATCTGATCTCATGGCCACATCTTGGTAAAAGAGTTTCAACTTGGTTTCCTTAGCCCAGTAAACTTAAATCTGGAGCTTTCGCTTCTTTGCTGAATCCAATGTCTTCAAGCTTCTTTCTGCTTAAGTAGTTCATATCTTGTACTCTGGCCTTTGTATATCTGTTCTTGAACAGTTTGCTTAAATGGCAGATTATTGTGGAAGGTAGTAGTGACATCAATGATTGCTGTTTTTGGCATTTTCTTCACAGCTTTCACAGCCTTTTTCTCATCAGAAGCTTTTGAGTGTCTGCTCAGTAATATGCCTCTTTTTCAGAACATTCTAAATTGTTGTCTTGGCAATGGCCAGTATTTGTGAAATGGCTCTGATAGATTTTTTTTTCTATTTCTGTTTCAAAATGGCTTGCCTTTCTCTCAAAGACAGCCCTCTCCCTTATGGTGGTATAACAAACAAATGTTTTTTTGCAAGTGAAACTCAAAGCTAAAAGCAGTACATGTGTTGATCCAGCACTCTTTCATGTAGGAACAATCAAACCAAAGGCAACAAGAAACACCAATATTTTGCTCATTTGGAAAATAAGCAGGTTTCTATTCTACCAACAGACAAACACACTTGGCCTCATTGTTGTAATCTACTAAGACTGGAAGTGGAACACACAAGCATGTGGAAATGAGAGTGAGGAGAGAGAGAGAAAGGATAGGTCATGTGATACTGGCAGTATTTTAGTAATTACTCCAGAAGTCCACGGAGAGTGATAGAACGTCCACGCTGAATTAGTTCATGGCAACAACAATTTTGTGAGAAGCCCCTTAAATTGCATG
The DNA here is from genome assembly GCF_019176455.1 of Solea senegalensis. Lineage (NCBI taxonomy): Eukaryota > Metazoa > Chordata > Actinopteri > Pleuronectiformes > Soleidae > Solea > Solea senegalensis. The sequence goes on along the minus strand of NC_058028.1, from coordinate 22,313,102 downwards.
ATTGTCTATGAAGAGGAGATACTTTGATTTGAGACTCCAGAAAAGAGGCTTCATGGTGTGGTTAGATTCATGTTTGGCAAAGAAACATCCCTGTAAAGCACCATGATCTTGACCGGCAAAAAATCTGTGAAAACAAAAAAGGGGGGAGGCATTTAAAAGCACTCTGTGCCTAATTGTGGATGCATGTCCTGACAAATGGGAGAATAATGTCCTGCTTCGTTTTCTGTATTCACCCCAAACCCATACATTGACAGTAGCTTTTACTGAGGGACTTGAATTCATTCTGCACTTTTTTCCCCATTCTCCTCAGTGTGAGGTAAGCAGAGCTGCCATATCTTTCTCTTGTGTCAATAAAATGTTAACACAAGCTGAGTTCTAATCGACTGAACAACTGGGAGCAGAAAGGAGCCCACAGGTAGCTTTATTTACACTGTGCATTCACTTCGGTCCTGACGTCTGACAGCCGCAAACGCTGTAGCCATCCCTCAAACTCTGTTTCACTTTGGCTCTGTTAAGAAAAACCTTTCCTCATGGCATTAATGATCATTCTGTCACCAAGGAAGAAAACATCATAATAGTCTGTATTTTTATTAGGGGAAGTTTAACTAAAGGCTGACAAAACAGAAGTGTATAAAAACACAATATGAAACATTCAAAGGCAAAAAGGAAGTTGGCTGTGCATGTACTGTATACAGTATACATGCATATGGGTGTGTGTGTGTGTGTGTGTGTGTGTCTGTGCATGTGTGTGTCTTCAAGTGGGGAATCAAAAGCCTTACGTGCAAGGCTGCAAAGAGCTGATAGCTGACCCATCAAGCGTGGCTCACCTAAAAAAAAACCTTGCCACATCAGAAAAACACCCAGTGGAGAAGATTTCTAAAGTGCAGTGCTGCACTGTGCACATCTAAAAAGGCCTACTACATCTGCGAAAAAATGCCTCAAATCCTCAGCCAACAATGAGCACTTACAATAAGCGGAGGCAAAGGGCCTCACGGGAGAGAGAAGGGTAGAATATGGCCGTGTCCTTCACTCTCCAGTCATTCATGCTGTGAGGAGTAACAGAACTCATCTGTCAAGTTACATAGGTTCACTTCTGCCAACCTGGTTGTTGGGTGTGTTTGAATCACAATGTAAAGACAAGCTTGAGTCTCACTTTTAGGTGATTCATTTGATGTCCTTTTAAAAAAAAAACAAAAACATTTGGTAAGAGGAAAATAAAATCAATGCGATATGCCTGTTCCTCTGGGTGCATAAACGCTGCACCAAAATGATAAAAGAATAATACATTGGAATGCAGTGAGTGTGTTTTACACATCAAATCAGTCTATGTCCATGCTGATATAAGTTTTGAATCATGCAGACAAAGCTCCTCAATCATTTGGTGATGAAGAGGATGCATGAAGACACAACAAAGTTTCTCCACACACAGGAAAGCTGGGGTAGGGTTTTTTAATATGTCAATTAATACGGTGAAGCTGTATCAACTTCAGTCATCTTAGTAATGAAGGACAAAAGCACAACCCAACAAGGGCAGCGTGTAAACAGCCCCTTAAACTGTTGCCCCATGCACCTTAATTAATAGACCTGGTGTCTGACCTTCATCCATTTCCCAAACTTATATCAACACTTGCGCGGTTGCAAATTTCATGTATGGAAGAGATCCTCCATGCTGGAGGCTCAAGACGTGACCCTCTTCCAGGAAAGAACAGCAATAGTTATTACTATTCTTTGTTCTAGGGGACCAGGTACATTGGTGTTTAAGGAGACTATATTGAAGAAAACTGCAAGAACAATCTTTCTACTGTGATATGAGGCCAAGAACTTTTTCCATACAGATCCAGAGTTAGGATTTCTTTACCACTGAGTGGCCATGGTGTAGGTTTGTGCTCTCTATGTGCTTTCTTTAACCTTGTTTATTAGTTTTTTTTTTCTTCTTTTTGTTTTATGGAAACTTGAAAAATGTAGAAATGGAAGTTATAAGAAACAGCCACGCTCTCGCTCCACTTGCTTTTTGTGGAGAGCAGCACAATTCAGGTTGGAGAACAAATCCCAGTCAGTGTGACTGCTTGTTTCAAACCATCACCCAGGATGACGCTACTCGGAACCATCACAGCCACATGATACAGTCACAACTCCCCCGTTGCCAAATTAAGTGCAACTCCATGTTTCTCTGCTCCCCTGCAGTGATGTTAAGTGAGGCTCCACATGAAAATCCTATAATTGAGCCTCTTTCAAGTCCTTGCTGGTTTTTCTGATGACAACATAACAGCCAGAGAGGAGAGAGAAATATTGTCAGGGAGGAGAGTATTCGTCACTGATCTCTCTTCTCCCTGGAGAAGACGAGATTTAATTCGTACTTAATTCTTAATGCGAAAGAGAGAGCATCATCATGTTACAGCGACAGAGTGGATAATGGCAAACAGACTACACGACTACAAACAATAATTTAATTTCGAGGAAATAATAAGAGACGTGGCTACAAGAGAAAGAGAGATGGAGTGCGTCAGAAAAAAGAAAACGCGACTGTGTGAGTAATGTAAATTCTCCGAGTGTATGGGTTGGGATGTGCGCCAAGAAAGAACCCATTTAATTTTGGAGTCGATCCAGATAAATATTCAGAGAAATTTAGTTTTCACTTACTTACTGTGGCAAAACATAGGGTGTTTGCCTTCACAGAGCCTTTTTAATTTCCTCAGATTCTGTGTTTTCTTTATAATTATACATTATACATTGTTATTCATGCTTGTATTCATTGACACATGATGCATTACATTGCGTTTATTCACTATGGAATCATAATCAGACACATTTTCTTTGTGTCACTGTTGTGCAGAAGTTTGTTTCTCGCACATCCCTTAGTGTGCAGCCACATGACGAGTTTGTGGCTCAAAACACTCTTTTTTATCCGCTTTAATAAATAACAAATCCAGGGAGAGGTGTTCAGTGCTTCTTTTGTATATATTGACTGTAAATATCTTGGGAGTTGAACAACGGCTATGGCTGTAATAAATTGTTAATTTCAGTCAGTGTGTTCCTGGCTCGTCTAACAGTCAAGACACCAAGTCTTGAATTTAAGAGAACAGCAGAAGATGTGGATTAGCTGAAGTTAACATCATGTGATAACTCGTTGAATTTCTATTTCTATTAGAATTTCATTAGAACATCATTATATCAAAGATCTATTCGAATGAAATAGGTTTCTAAAGCTCTGTGGATTTTGAAAGCAGAAATATTTGGAATAATCCACTGCACGTCAACCTGCACCCACAACCATGCAGCTTTACAGGTGTCAGTCACATGGTGGCTACACTCAGCCACAACATATGCTGCGCTTTACCGTCGATTCAACTCACATCATGCTGTATTAAAGATATGAACAAACTAGTGAAGCTTTAACTCCTCGAGACAAGGTTTACTGATGTTATAATAAAGACATTCATCCAAGAGAATGCAGGTTTCAGATATTTCCACATTGTCAAATATAGAATTTTAAAATGAAGTGATGAAAGGAAAAAAACAGCAACATCTTAAAGGTAAATTGAGCAAAGGGACATACAGGTTGGGACAGTCACAGAGGGATGGGTCTTGCACTATAATAGACTTGTTCCAGGGCAGTGGTGGAGGAGTGCACGGGTAGTTTTATTGAACGGTGCCGTCTATGAAGCAGTTTGACTGCTGTTCATTGAGCTGCTCACTATCTGAGTGTACACTCAAGAGTCATGAGGGAGAGGCAGAAGCAGCTTTTCCACAGATGAAAGGAAGATTGGCCTGGTTTAGTGCGGGCTCCGCATCATGGGAGTTTGAACAGATACAACAGTATTTTCCTGCAGTGACTCTCAAACCAGGGGGCTGGGAAACTGTCAGGTAACTGATGATGTGGTAACTTTGGTGAAAGGAAACACTGTTGCTGCTAAGTGCTGATCAGAGTGGTTTAAATTTTGACATGTAGGAAATCAATTGATCTACAGTAATTTTATTCTGTTGACGTTCTACAATACTCCATGCTTATGTCATGTAGGAATTCAAATGGTTCCTTCTTTTTAAAAAAAGAACTGCAACAAAATGCAGTAAATTCTCAAAAGTCATTATCTAATTAATGTCTCTGCACAGTGCAGGTGCATTCATGCCAAGGGCAGCTTTTTTGGCAAGGGCTGAGAAAAATGGGAAAACCTCTGAGTTTCAAAAGATGGTACATTCTTTATACACAGAGATGTGCTAAGAAATGTGTTGTTCAAACTGCACCCAAAGGCTCCCTCCCCCTGTGGCCTTGTGCCGCCATCTTTCTTGAGCCAATCTACTGCAGGAGATACATTTTAATGTTAAAAAAAATAAAAATAAAAATGTTTACTGGAGACTATCCGGTTGTGAATATAAAAACAGATGTAGACTCAAGCACATGAGCCTATAACCAAGAGAGAAAAATAATAAAAATCAACATCAAGCCAACACAGTCATGTCTTCCATTACCAAATTTTGTACAGCCCAAAATTAAACAAATAGCATAATAGCAAAAAGTATTACATGAGCATTAGCTGCTGTCATGTACATGAGCACTTTCACAATAAAAGCATGGAACAATAGCGAAGAGCAACTTCAAAATTAAATACCTTCAGGAATAAATTGAAATTTGTTATGGCAAAATAAGTGTCAGTCCTGGAAACTGAAGTCATGAATAGAATACACATTGCTGTTTTATTTGAGGGACTTTCCAGTGTGGAAATATAAATATAAGTTTTTTAGGAAACCCTTCTTTTTCACCAAAGACAAAACAACCAAAAAATACCATGTTGCCATGTTCTGCAATATCTGCAAATCTTCCAATGCTGGTATTGTGATCCTAACATATAAATAATGTGTACAGGGTAATATATTGAAGGACAGAGTTTGATGCATACTATGCTAATGCGGCACATTAAAAGTAGAATTGGCAACCTTCACTGATAAGTGAGAAAGAGGCTGGAAATGTGTGAATGATGAAATGAAAATATTCATACAGTGGGCTCAGCGAAGCCACTGGGCTGCTGCCTCACACTGTATCCTTTCCTCTAATCAATGAGATCTTGACAGACTGCTGCAATCTAATCAACTTCTCCACTGTTTTTAATCCCGCGACCCAATCTATTTCCTTCTCCAATTTCCTCCTCTCTGAAAGGCAATCACACAGTGTAGGGCATTTAAATAGCTCTTTGGCGGAATGCGTTTGAAGGCACCATGAGCTCAGTACAAGGACCTTTCATTAGATTGTCATCTTTGAATGATGGGAAGCACTCTGGATGGCACAGGCACAAGGGCAGTGGAGGGACAATGGAGAAGAGGGGAGTGCTGTGACCTTGCTCTTATGGTATCACTGCAGACGGATAACCACAACTACTGCATCTATCCACCTAACTCATACTGACGGACAAAATGTAACATGTTCTCTAACAAGAGGGTCCTTTGTGATTAATGTTGACTGTTGGCTCGTAATGGACTCATTCAGGATTAGTAAAAACCCATTTCTGCCAGTCCAAACGTTGCAGAAGATGCATTCTCAAAGATTTGCAATGAAAACAGTATATTTCATTTCTGTCTAACGTCTAGTAGTGGCAGCTCCAAATGAAAGCCAATCATTAATCATTACCCTTTATGCTGTCCAGCCTCCCATTTCCTCTATCTTTCATTGATATGTTGTGTAAAATAATGTATTGTCTTTACTGTACATTATGCAGAGTGTAATTCAATTAGAAATAGCACATTTTATTTTGCTTTAATTAAACAATCCAGTCTTCCCTTTCTTTTTAGTCAATTAAGTCAAATCCATTATGAATTAGGGAATGACAATGAGGGCACACATTGGTTTAGGTGTTAGGTGAAAAGAAAAATAAATAAACCACAGGTAACATATTGCAGTAAAGCTCATGGTCATGCTTAATGAAAAGTTAAATGTAATTTGCAACTTGCCTGTCTGAAAACATTTGTGTTACACACGTGGCTAGAAACACATTTTCCCAGTGGATTTATGTGCATATAACAGCTCTAGTATAATTTGCATTTTACTGAAGGTGTCAAATCACAGCAGTGTCACACTTAAAGAAATAGATGAGCTTTACTTTCCAAAACACTGCTTTATATTGGCTTCCACCCCTAACAAAAAAAATTAAAAATAGCAGAAATCTCACATGTCGTGGCGAAGTAAACTACACGTGAGATTTCTACATCACAGATATTTCAACTTGAGTTGACAGGAACAACATTGCAATGAGTTCAGCAAATTACAGATCAGCCAAAAACCAGTTATTTCAGATATTTAAAAGTGTTGTTCAATTTTGTTTGTGCAGTTAAGTGTTACAGGGACACCACTGGCTCTCACGTCTCTGTGTGTTCGCCCTCAAAGGGAAACTTGACCTCCTGTGGAAATGATTTCAGATGAGGTGCTGTAATATAACCCCGAGGTTAAGGTTATGGGAAAATACTGGCCATGGGTAAATAATGAAAATATCAACACTGACTTTGAGGTGTGACACAAATGCAGAATGCTCATGGCCATGCCCAAAACTTTTACTTTTTCACTGTGTTGCACACAGGTTATGATCACTGCTACAGAGCATTGTCATTTCCTGTAAATATCTCATAGTTTGTAGAAGATAAGGTTGAGATTCTAATGGTATTGGTGGGAGTTAAAAAAAAAAAAAATCCTGAAACTGGCAAGCCACTAATAGCTTCCAATGACTTAACAGCTTTTCTTTTCACAACTGGATGCTCTGCTGTACACACACAGCGGCAGAATAAATGAGGAAATTAAGTGAGCCTCTTTAGTTTGCTGTGCAAAGTTTAGCCTGTGGCTACAGTGTTGTGAAATTTAGCTCTGCTATTCTTTCAAAGTGTAACCATGGCCCTTAACTCTTAAAAGGAAAGAAAAGTCAACCTCTCCTCCTGTGACGGTGCACAGAGTAATGAACAAGCCAAAGGGTAAAGACACACATGTTTATGGTAATGACGTCTATGCATAATGTAGCACGGTGCGGTGTAGAGTGGTGTGCAGAGCAGGTTGAATTAATTATCCTCTCCTTCAGGTGTCCTTCACAAGTATGTCATTTCATGACTTGTTTCTCGGCGCCGCTGTCATTTAGCATGCATGGGATGATTAGTCCAGGCGACAGTACTGTACAATGAACCTACAGGCCTTGGCATGCAAACATGGTTCAATGGTTTTATAGCACACAAGCTCACCCATTCTTAATACACGAGGAGGGCTCATTATTAAACACTAATCAGACAAATATAACCTGGGAGAAAAGCTGCATGAGCAGGGAAAAGGGCTAAAAGTGATGTAGCAACTACTTCCACAGGATGTGGATGTTACCTATTCCTCTTGGAAACTATCTCAGCATTGATAAATGCCCTCTAATCAATCTCTGCCATCAACCCAGACAGGAACTGAAGATAGAACTGTGCTTTATTGAACTGAGGTGGAGTCTGGCTCAGCTAAAGCAGTTGAGGGTATTGATCCGTCAGTCAATACCCTGCACTCTGCATGGCCAAGCCTTTGCTGACTGTTGTTTGTATCTGTTTCGAGCTCTCTTCGGGGAGATTGCTATTTGGCCTTGGCTCTCGTCTTTATGCGGTCAGCTGGGATTCGAGCACGGGCTGGCACACAACGGGACGGTTCTCATTAAACAAGAGGACTGTCAGAGTAATCACAACACAGGGACACAGCTCACGGCTGCATCAATACCGGAGCCAATTGACCTGTGCACACACTTAAAACCCACACATGTGCATTTTACAAAGGGGGAGAAATTAGGGTGAAATTAACATATATCCGCAATTAAAATGTCAGTGAAATCCTTTACAATATTCTAACTCCTAACTCCACAAAGCAAAAATTTAATTTACTTAAATTTAAGCTGTCTTGCGACCAGGTGAACAGCACCTCGATGTAACTTCTAGTTCTGGGGTCTGTGAAACTTCATCATTCTACTTTATGGCGTGCATCACAGCCAATGTAGTCATATTTGTATAGAATGTACATAGGCAACTTATAACATAGGTACCTGGTCTGAAGACATGGTTGTTTGTACATTAGAGGTCCTGCTTCAGAGTTCACCGGTATTGCTGGCTTGTCAAAAAATGCCAAGAGCAAAACTTACATTGCAGCACCCTCTCAACAGTGCCAGAGCTTGAGGAGTAAGAAGACACTATGGAAGCTGATAAGAAACTGACCAACAACAATGTTACTGCTTATGCCTTTTCCCCAAGTGGTACATTATCACATTGTCCTCCACAGTCACCATGTAGCCTGCTGTCAGGAACTTGTGCTGCCCTCGGGTAAATGTGTAAATGCTAAACAACCATGCGAATTACATCCATCTGAAATGGATGATATACAGTACATACATAAAGGCAGCATAAGCCATAAAAAAAGATATCTAAATGACTAGGAGACATAGGAGACCCATGCCACATAGTGTACACCGCCTCTGGCTTCTTTACAATAATACAATCACTCACTCACAAGAATGTTATTACATTCTTGTTTGATTCTTGTTGTATAAAAAACGTATGTGATCCTTTGACACCAAAAAACTGATTCTAAAGGACAGGGACTAGTGGAACGAGGGCTGGAAACAACTGTGCAACTTGGTTCAAAAAGAATAATGTACCAGATCACATGCTTGGCATTTAACGGACGCATAGGCTGGTTGTTGATTAATATGCTTAAATAACACCATCATATGTACAGTTACATACTGTGTAAATACATTAAGGCCCATACAATAATTCTTCCATGAAAAAAAACAAACATCCATTACCTCCCAATCTTTACCGTATCGCTAATAAGTTAGTGCAATGATAACCAGAGCTGCAGAAATAATGGTCTGTCACGGTACCAGCGTATGCAACAACTATCCAAATTAATGCCAGCTCTTTGTTGCTAAAAGGTCTTATTAATTCCTTAGATATTCTCTGTGACCCCAGAGCTCCTCCACATTACAGGGGGGGATGTGGTGCAGCCAGGTAAAGGAGAGGAGATTGAACAAAGCTCAACCCAAGGCTGCCTCGCCGGGGTGATGAACTCTCTTTTCTCCTTTGCCCACAGCACTTGCCTCACATTCTGTGTGCAGTCCCAGATTCATGTGCTGACTTAAGAACCCTTAGGAACTGCACAGTGAAAAGTTTTTTTTTTTTTTTTATTTCCTGGCACTGCATTCACAATAGAATTGGATGGAATAGAGAATTGCCCGGTGGCTAATGCATTTCATCAGATGGCCAATTCAGATCAGCAGAGCTGACACAAACATAAACCACTGGATCCAATTGGACGATCAAGAAGAGGGAGGTAATGAGTCCACTTGATTCCTCGCTATTAATACACAATATGTTTTGTTTACAAAAAAAAAAAACACAACAGGAAACTGGTAACACATTGAATGCATGTCATTATTTCAATAATAAGTTATGGTTTCTACTGGGCAAGTTGTTTGGCCAAACACCTTAACAACCAAGGTCTAAGTGTCCCTGACTACAGCTGTAGTAGCTGTGCAATTAATGGCTCACGTCTCGAACAAAGAACAAATGGCTGTGACTTTGTTCTAAATTCATAAAAACCTTGACAGTATACTCATTTTGAAGTTGGGATGACTATTTTTTTCCCCCCTCCCAATGGCCCATAGGAGCCTAATGTTAGGCAAGTGGCTGCAGTGCAGTCACACAAAAAGCTCCAACACGAAACTGCAAAGCAACACACAACTGAGACAGTTTCAGATGGTTGTCATTTTCCCAGCCAGTGCTCTTTAATGGCAAATGCACATCCATACACATGTTAAATGAGGTGTGGTCAGGTTCGCTAGTGTTTTCCAGGTAGTGCAAAGTGATTGATCAACAAAAACCTGGTCTGAATTCAGTGGTGCAGAATTTCAATGTCATTTTAAGATTGCCTGTATAAGTGTATGCACATTGGCCCTGCATTCTGCTTGTTACGCATGCAGATGGTCAGCTTGTGCACAAAGTGAAACTGCCTCTTTTGCAAAGGCTCCTTTCTTACTACTGGCAAAGCCTCCATTATAAGGGCAATCCGCCAAAGTTCAAGCTCACCTTATATTTTGAAGGTAATAGTAAATACCATTCTAATTTGTTACTCCCAACCCCATAACCCATGAATAATTATGAGACTAAGTGCAACTTTCAAAAGCCATGCACATGATGAATTGACCTTTCTTTCTTTCTTTCTTTCTTTCTTTCTTTCTTTCTTACAAAGCTTTGTCTGCTGAGGTGTGAATGTGCTTGGGAGCAGAGGGAACTCTAATTCGCAAAATAAATAAATAAATATGGAGACTGTTTCTGCCTCTGCAGGCAACATCAGTGCATTCTTATTTATTTTTTATTATTACCTCTTCTGACCTGACAGAATGTTTGCTTGAGCTTTTGCCTTCACAGCAGCAGCAGCAGCAGCTCTGACTCGACATTCTTGATCACCATATTATTGATAAGAATGCAACATCACTACTAGTAACACAATTTTTATTTTTTATTTTTTGTTTAGCTTCAGCATCAACTGATCTTCGATAAATAATTGTCTGTGTGAACAAATCTGAGCCCAATTACAATTTCATGATTTACGTCCTAACCCTGCACAACCCATCAGGGTCCTGACAGGCTTGGGTCATCTATCCATGCTCTCGATTGCACATGGGATGTTGTTAGTGTTCGAGTCAAATAGGAATAGAGACTTACAGTGCCATCAGGGGTGTCAAACGTATGGCCTGCGGGCCCGAACCGGTCCACCAGAAATCAGGGTTTTATAACTACTTTATGGTCCAATCTGGACCGTCCACTGACCAGTGTTAACAAGTTAACAATACATTGAAGATAATCAGCTACATTCATGTAGTACAGACAGTAATTCCTAATTTGTTCCCTGGGGTCACATTTTTATTAGCTCCCATTATAGTTTTTGGAATACTACACAGATGTGTAGTGAAATCATTTGTAGATCTTGACATGTTCTAATCATACGTGAAATACTAGAATTTTTAGTTTCAGATAAAATGTGACTACATGTTTTGCACCTCTGTAGATCCACTGTGATCAGAAAACTGTATGCACATGTATAAATGGTAAATTTAAGCATAACATTTTCCGGTTTTTCATAATATGTTTCATGAAAAGATTAATTAAATGTAAAACAAAGGGAATACAATGGAGTTCTTGTTGTTTATAGGTCATTATGCTATTTTTTTGTTTACTCCCCTGATGTACAATAAGTTTGACACCCCAGGTTTAGCTGATGATGAGTTAGTCAGTTTGTTCTAATGAACTTCAGGAGATGTACACTTTTCTGTGTAAGGTACTTGGCAACAGAAATGCTGCATTAACGTCTTCCATGTTGAAATGTGAACTTATACAGTGCACTAAAATAGACTCCCTGATAAATATCCTGTGGGATGTGCATTAGCGTGTATACATGTGTGCATCCAGAAACATGGCACTGCATCAGTTGTTCTAAAATATCACTCTTCATAACTGTCAGCTATAGCAGCAATAACTGGTTCAGTGAAAGTCAATGAAAAGAATAAGATAAAGAGCAGCTCGACTGCTGAGATGTTTCACGCCAAGACAACAATGATTTAGGAGAATGATATGTTTAAATATTTGAAATAAAACACTATCCACAAACAGGTCACTGAGTCAAATGTATGGCAGAGTGTATGTCTATGCTCAGTCTTAAAGCTGTAGCTGTAGTAAAGCTGCATTTATGTCATTTATGTCAAAAACTACTGATTGAAGATAGCATTAATACCACTTGTTTGTTGTGTTATGACCAGTGCTTTCAAACGATTAAAATATTAAATAAATCGCAATGAATCGCACATTTTTATCCATTCTAAATGTCCCTTGATTTCTTTTTGTCCCAATATTTTTTTCTAATTTTAATGCTCTTATCATCAAAGAAAAGTGGATTGGCTTGCTTTGTGCATTTTTTATTTTTTTTTATTGAGACAATATCTCTGTCATCCTGCATATTTTGACTTATTCCTCCGCACAATAATAAGTGCTGTGAATAAAATGCCGTTCTTCAAAGCAGACAGAGTCCCGTGGTTTAATGTGTTGTTGCCATAATGAGCTAATCGGATCTAAAGGAGCTAGCGGTCTTCGGTGGTCTCCTTACTACGGTTTGGGGGTCTGCCAGCTTGGTTGGTAACACTGCATGCATCATTACTTGGATGTGGGGAGTGCGTCAAGAAATGATCCAGGCTGCGTTGGATACGGAGAAGCGCACAGCATAACAAGTGTGTTGTTTTGTTTCCGGTCTAGCTAGATCCGATGTGGTGTTGTAGTTTTTGACTAGGGGTTCTAGTTAGCTAGGCCAAAAAGAACGTTAATCTTGCGATAATGGAGCTATTTGGACTTTAGAGTGTGCAGCTTCAGGTTCTGTTTAATGGTAAAAAGGTCTTAACTCAACCCAGTAATCCTCCTTATCGCCTCCTGCATCACAGTAAAATCTGACTTATCTTGTTTGAAAAGACAACCAAATTAGGTACCTGGGATTTAGCAACGCTAATGAACACCTCTGCAGTAGATTAAGGACTGTGATTTCTGGATAAGGCAAATTAGAAGCTGTCTCATATTTTTTAAAGAAAAAAAAAGCTAACAAAGCTTTAAACATTATTCAAATTCTATAAATCCAGGGAGGTAACTTTTTCAATGTAGGTAATAGACGCTGAGAGACATTTCAAGCATAGCACATTTAAAATGTCCGCACACAAACAAAAGAAGGCGACAGAAAATCCATGGGCAATTAATTACACCACTGCATCCAAATGCTAGAGTCACTTAATGAAAGTAAACAGCGGATGAGAGAGAACTCAATTTATTCTGTATCCTTCTCTTTTCTCTTCCCCTACACTTTCTTCATCTTTTCTTTCCTCCTTGTTCTATCCGTCCTCTCTTTCCTCCTCATTGTCTCCTAATGTTCACGTTGCTTTTCTCTGCACCTCTTCTGATCTTGTTCTTTTTCGTTGCATTTCCTCTCACACTGCCAGTCTTCAACAGTCCTCTGCTGAATTTCCACTCATCTCCTTTAACCCATTTCCACTCATTATGTTTCCCATGGGTGTCACTAGGAAACGAGGGGGTCTTGTGGTCATCATATCCAATGGATCCAATTTGGTTTGACCTTATTCATTTAGTCCGACGCAATGCCAATAATGAACCATTCCCTGTTTTGTTTTGCCCAAATCAATCAGCAGCAACTTTAGTTTTCACTTCCTGCCTCCACAAGCTGTGATGAGTCATGACCGCACCAGTTTGAGAAACTGTCAGCTACATGGTCCGAGAACAAAGTAGCCTCTAGAGTGGATGTACCACAGACAAATAAACAGTATATCTGAGCCAACATTCTGTATTCTGTTTGCTGTACGCTGTTTCACTCAAACTAGCATTATAACTTACAAATTTTTGTTGGATTAAAGAGATATCTTTAATCCAACAATTATCTTTATTAAGAGCTATCTGCATATAACAATGCAGAACAATCAAAAAGCCAATTGCAAATTCCAACTCTTTTGTTCTCCACACAGATTATTGACCTGTGGGAAACCAAAGACTGCCAAAATGTGACTGGTCAACCAAGAAAAGGAGACCAGAGGGCGCCTGGACCTAAAAGTCTGTCCCTCAATTAAAGATTCTACATATTCACATACACAAGACTGCATAACCCAGTCACCGAACTGATATGATAATGAATGATAATTGACAATTCTGCAAAGATAAGTAATTCTATCATGTCTGCCAGTTGATCATATGAACATTTGACCCATTGATGGTCATAATTGTTGACTTGGTTGTTGTCCATATTATATTTCAATTGTTCACCTATGTTCCATTATCTGTGCCTGTGTCTAATGTATGCTCCCCCATCCTTTGTTGATTTGTTGGTGCAGTCCGTTTGTATCGGCAGTGGTAACAGACTCCCTGCCTTGAGTTTGTTTGTTTGGACTTTTTTCTTGGCCTACCTTCTAAAGACTGTCTTTTGATTGATAAATTCACCTTCCACACCATCTGCCATCTGGTGTGGAAGGTGTCCTGCACTTCACTTCTTTAACTATTACAGAGTTGACTCACTGAGTACAAAGACACCAGAGGGGGGAAAAGAGAGAGTGGGAAAGAGGAAGAAGGCACAAGCACTGGTATTGGTGTTCTGCAGGTAGTGAGGAACTCATTTGTTGAGACCATGACTGACAATGATGGACAATCAACAGCTGTGAGTTGTCCTTTCGCAGCAGGATGCTGGACCCTGCTATTAGACTAATGATATGTATCTCTTCATTAGTAGCCTTCCTTGACCGGGCTATGTTTGATTATTAGAGGATTATTAAATATATTTTAAGGTTATTTTGGTTATTTTAAGGTTAATATTTGACTAAATCATTTAGGTGAACTCTAAATAAAAACAAAGCACATTAAATATAATGTCTTTTGACCAGTGAATAAGTTGCTGTTTAACTGTTCCTGTTTTATCATGGATGTAGTGTTATACGTAGGTGGCTGTACAAAGATCATGGCGCCATGATCCTAATTTCACCAATAACACAAGAGTTAATGGATTGTTTCTCCACCTGATTCATTGGAATAACTAATCAAATTTGAAGTGTTACTCTCTCACTCTGGTTTCACTCTCTGAAATACTCTGACAGTATCTCTGACTGACTACTCAAAAGATGTAATGCTAATAATTCCACCATGGTTGCTCTCTGTTTGTACCATGTGCACGGTGGAAGGCTTTGGCAGCACTCTTGTTCCCCAGATTCCATCTGTCAGGCTCCAAATAAATTGAGTGACAATGTTTGGTTGGGTCATATGCAGCCTGACAGGAAGTGCCTGAGACTGGTCAAAATCTTCAAATATATACAGTAAGTGATGTATGAACATGGATGTTGAACAGGACACAATGCTACCAGTGCTTAATCCTCTGGACAAAATGAGTCACAACTTAATTTCTACTCCTTTCTTTTCAAGTTTTTTCAGAATGAACCTATCCCCTCTTGTCCCCATTATCTTCTTCTGACTCTTGTTCTTCCCCTTCTCTCTTTCCCTTTCCCTTTCTCACCACACCAGTGACAAGAAGCAGCTGGGGAGGTATCATTGATGATGATTTGTAACCACATATTCATTTTTTATCCTAAATATATTGGGCCAGGCATCTGGAGGTTCAGCGGTGTAATGGCCATTGTATATTTTATGAGCAGCAGGAAGCAAATCTCTTGGAGTTAATCATGTGAATGAGGGGGTTTTCAGGTGCAGACAAGGGCGCTACTTAAATCATCCCATAAGTGTCCCAAAAAGGTCAGACACTCTGAGAATGACACTGAATGCCCAAGAGTGGATAGAGTGGCTGTAATCATTTGGAGCGGCTGCCATTGTCTGCAGGCCAAACAACATTTGTGGAGGTGACAGTGAACACCTACATCATACATTTTTGCACCAAAAAGTGCCATTCCTTGGTACTCATTCACTGTTTTCAAAGCCATATTTTGTTTTCAACAATTAAACCACAATAAAAGTGTTAGACAAGTTGAAAACAGCAGCAGGAATTTGAGAGGGCAATGTGTCATGTTCAGGTTTCTGAGGACTCCATAGCACGTCTCAAAGAAGCCAGTAAAAGTTCAAAATGGTGCAGTTTTATTAAAGATCAGCAGGCAGAAGCAGGCAAGGGCAAAGAGTAAAAGAACTCAAGACGTGGGCAGCAGCCGGTAACAGACATGGAGATATAAGGCAAAATTCAAAAAATGAGCAGGTAGTTCAACGCAGGCAGGTAAGAACAGGCAAAGTCAGTCAGGGGGCTGGAAGGCTCCAGCTTGGAAAGTGCATTAGACAAGCTGGCAGAGAATGAGAAGAAAAGGGGTCAATACTAACAGCTCATCAGGGAAGAGGTGAGTATGTGTGCAGGAATATGATATGATTCAGCGAAGATACTTTTGTTATGTAAAGGTACAATTTGATAGGAGTTTAAGCAGAATAATTCTAGTCCATCTAGTCCTTACCTTCAAATGGATATTTCATTAAAGACTAGGGAATAGATCATTTAATTTAATGATGAAAATTACACACCACAGATTCACCATCCATCCATCCATCATCTACCGCTTTATCCTCCACCAGAGGGTCGCGGGGGGGGTGCTGTGCCAATCTCAGTTGACATAGGGTGATAGGCAGGATTACACCCTGGACAGTTCGCCAGTCCATCGCAGGCCCCCACAGATTCACAATTAAGAATATAATTTTGTTTTGACATTCTTGTTATTGTTCTTACATAGGCACACTTTGAGAATAAAGACACTGTGAGTTAGGTTTATGTGACACACCCAGGCACATATCATCAAAATAAAATGGCAGTTTTCTTAAGTCAAATCATTTGGTCTTCAGAAATAAGGTAATATGGCAGACCTGGTGGTCATAAGACATAGTGTTTGGACTTCTGCCTAAAGGATTTTTGTCTCATCAGACCACAGACGATCTTTTTATAAATACTGTAATGACAAACACTAAGCAGGCTGTCCCTTTATGTGCCCTTTCACTCCCTTGTACTGGCTTGGTGGAGTGCTGATGAGATAAACAAGTCCAACCATCTCTGCAGGGAACTTTTCAATCAGTGACACTGACCAAAGCCTTTGTTGCCAATGCACTGTTGCAGTGGCTGAATGGCCAATTGGTGGTTCCGAACAGTTCCAGTGAACGCTGAACACTCATGGTATCAGAACTAATTGAATGCATTTGCATTTAATTACAGTTGTACAGTATAACATTATATTTTTTTACAGAATATTTAAACATTTCCAAAACTATCTTTTACTTTACTTATTAATTATTTTAATGCAGACTCACATTTCTGCAAACAGTTGTTTGCTAGATGTTAAACCATTTTTATTTTACTGCAAACCACTCTGCATAATAAATACCCTAACCCATGATACCATATGTAGGCACTTTTTGCAAGCAATGTGTGTTTCAGCAATGCCAATGTGTAAAATAATGTTGTTTTTTAATATAATTTAACCCTAAAAAATTCAGTTTTGACAATGCTAAATCTGATCAACTGATCATAAACTTATTTTTTTCTGTTTTCTGTCTCATTTAATCAGACTGAAGCTGTACTGTTCCTGCTGGTAAGGACTTATGACATTCAAACAACTCAGTACTTTTGTGACATTTTCCTGTCTGCAGTTTCTGTGGTTGCCATGGTCACACAGCGTGGCAGGTTGAACCATCATGAACATTGAACATGTGGCAGCACAGAGCCGTGAATGTTCACAAGAGCAGCAGCTCTGATGGATCCCTGTCCTGCTGTAAAAGCCAGACTCATGCAACAATTACTGCTATGTGCTGCTGTGTGTGTGTTCTAGTTTCATGAAATGAAAATGAGCCATGTATTAAAAGTTAAACTAAGGCTCATTACACTCTACCAGAGACACTGAGCAGACACCTCTGTGACAACATATGACACACCACTCCTCTTCTTCCCAGAGGCCAATCATCTGTTTTATAGCATTCAAACCAAGACATGCATCAAACAATCCTGTCGCCACTCTGACACAAGTGCACAGTTGGGGTTTGTGACATGATCAAATCATGTTGCCCCAAAATTTTCTTTAATACATACCAAATGTGTTCAATTGCAAATATGAAAATAATTGAAAGTGCATCTCCTAATCTATGTCGAGCATTTCTTAGTCCAAAACAAATTCCCTTTGGATGTTGTTCCATTGTTGTTTTGTTTGCTTTAATGGAAGCAACTGCCCAACTCATTTTCCTATTTTCCTTTCTTTGCCCATCTTTTCTTTTTCTCTATAGGTAACATTCATCAAATCAACTGCAAACCAAAGGAAGAAAATGCAAAAATATAATATAAATAACAAGCTAATAGAAGGCTGGTTACCACGTAGAATCAATAAATTATACAGTAGATTATAAAAAAAAAAAAAAACTGAAGTTCCCACATTGTTACTTCCTTATTACTTAACTTTGCTATATTCCACAATTCCAGCTATATTGACAGGGTACACCATTATTACAAAATGGTACAATTACACTGTTAATATCACTGTAAAGATTTGTAATGAAAATGTGCAAGTGTAATTCAAGTGTACTTTTGGCTGATGGGAGTCAGGACAACAACATGATGGATGGATGGATGTTCTTACCTGAACCTCCACTCCATAGCCCATGTATGCAGTGATGATGTAGCTGCAGTCTATCGTAGAATGAAAGGCAGAGCTGGACAGTGGTGGAGCCTCAATGTATCCTTCTGGTCCGGTCAGGTTCAGCTGGCATGGGACTGCAGGGACAAACACAGCAGGATAGAAATCACGGTGGTGAAACAAGTGTGCACACATGTATATACACAGATCATTGTCGACAGTATATTCATATTGGGCGATTCAGACCTGATGTAAACATCTGTCTTCACTAATCCCATCACATGTGGATAGCACAACTGCTCACACCTGGCTTTAAACTACCTCTTGGATGGGTGTTCTGATATGATCACAACTTATTCAAATATTGACTGACGACGTGACTGTTTACAAACACAAAATGGTGTTTTTAATGAGTCTCACTGTACAGATGTGTCCACTGTCAACGTGTGTGTCAGTATGTGTGTGTGTGTGTGCATGTGACACAGACAGAGAGAGAAGAGTTGACTGAAACAAACCATTTGTATACAAACAATCATATGATGATCAATTTTAATAATGTGGTGGTGGCTGCAAATAAGTTAATACATGAGCACTGGTTAGTGTGAAAAGAAAAAAGCAACTGCAGTGGACATCAGATGACCTCAGCTGAGGAGTCAGTCTCTAATGCAGCTTAGGAATGTGAACAAATGGGTCCTCAAACCACCTCGGTGTGATTAGATCTGAGGACACAATCAGGATGGATTGATAGCATTCAGACGTGAACTTAGCGCCGTCTACCCACGATCAGCTCACTCAGGACAGATGTTAATACAAGGTCAATGTCCATTTTAATCAGCACAAGCAAAAGCAGCATTTCTGCATAATGAGACAGACAACCACGCATCCACTCGTGTTACCCAAGACTTAAGAAGGTAGACTGTAAATACCACAGCCGCCTACATTACGTTATGAATCCACATCTACCTCAATTAACACGGTGTTGGTGTGAATAATGTGTAATGTTCTGTCAGGCCGTTTTCATAGAGTGAATGGAGGAATGAGGAAAGAGGAGGTCACGGCAATAGGATGCAATAGTGGAGATAGAAACATGGAAAGAGCCATGAAAGTGGAACTGATTTGTTTTAAAGAAAAAAATATGATTGAGAAACGAATAAGAGTGCAGGTGCTTGAGATAAATAAAGTGCAGGCTCTGAGAGAATGGAGATCCTTTCTCCAACATACTGAATTGCTTTTGATCTGAGAAACCTCTCAGTCCTCCTCCCTGTGAGGAGGCCTACTGGCGAGTCCGTGTGGCTGCTCGCTTGAAAGATTTCAAACTGCTG
Organism: Solea senegalensis; assembly: GCF_019176455.1. Taxonomy (NCBI): domain Eukaryota; kingdom Metazoa; phylum Chordata; class Actinopteri; order Pleuronectiformes; family Soleidae; genus Solea; species Solea senegalensis. Next base: position 22,293,604 of record NC_058028.1, on the reverse strand, counting down.
TCTTGAAAAGAAGCTGACAGCCGCTGAGATGGACAAACAAGCACAAGACTATATTTGGTGGAAGCCTACGAAAATGAGGTGAGAAGAAACATGATGGCTGAGTGCTTTCCTTTCAAAAACAGTGAGTGAGTGGGTGAGTGCTGGTGGGGTTCAGCTGAGGTTGCAAGACCTTGAACTTAAGACCAGGATTTATATTTACACCTTATATTTCCTGAAGATTGTCGAGGTCCAACACAGGATCGTTGTCCGTGATCACTGCCTTCTCAACAAAAACATAGCCGCAGTGGATAATACATCAAATTATGAGTCACACATTTGTGAAGTTGAGTGTTTTTGATGCTGCATCCTGATTGCACAGTGTCATTGCAAAGGTCATCCACTGAATGATTAGCTCAAGCAGGTGGATATGCGTGTAATTATAACTGTAACACAGAAAAATCAGATACTTCCTGTTCTGGGAGCAGAGGCACTAATCCAGGATAACCTGCGTGTTATCAAAGAACCTCAGTTACCTGTTGGTCACATTTAAAAAACAAAAAAAAACACTACATACAGTATATATAGAAACATTGATAAACACATAATGTTCAAATGACAATCATTAATTATGTCAGTCAACACAGTAAGAGTGAATAAAAGATTGACAAAGCCTTCATGGTACATATGGTACACATGTGATGTGGTAAAAAGAAGACTAGGCAATCTAGTACAATATGGAAGGTTCTTGTACTTGTACTCATTATATCATGGAAGATTATAAAGGATGTCTAATGATAGATGATTCTCCAGTTACTCTGCAGTTACTCTTAACACATAAATGGCATAAATTGCTAATAATATGGCGGTAAATGTTGATGCACCCTCATTTGCATGATGGGATTAAGCAAGCAAATTATAACAATTTAACAAACATATGTAGTCAATGTCGAGCAATGGAGGGGTGGTCCTCATTTTAATTGATAATAAGAAAAATAATATAAATACCTCTTAACACACACATTTTCTGTGATAAACAAGAATCATAAATTCTCATGTTTGTGTATTTATCAAATATTGCATATTTCAGTAACAAGTAGTACAGTTATGTTATCCTGGCTTGTCCAGGACTTCTCTGGTTTCAAGTGTCCCAAGTCGCTCCAAATATTGGTAAAACAATAAAACCTTTGTTTTAAATATTCCTTTAAAACCAATTATAAACATTAACAATCCACCACGTGTATTTCAATATGGATTTGTCTGTAAATCATTTAGTGTGATACTGCTAAGGCAGTTGTAACCCATAACCTCTCAGCTCTGTATGAGAGCAGTCGTGTCAAAGAGGAACTCAATGGTGTTCAAAGGTTCCAGGATGTTCTTTCAGAAATTACCCTGTAATTAAACTATACTGCACTGAAATCATTGATTATAAAATGCCATTGGCGTATACATTTGTGAGTAGACATCCGAGTCTTTATTTCCTGGTTTTATTTCCATGTGGGAAAGAAGGCGTGCAGTATTATACAGTATAATCAGGGACAAGGCAAACTATGAGAGAGGAGTTTTTTCCCACAAACATTGGCCTATAACTTCATTTGGATTTTGCACACAGCATTGTCTGACTGTACTTTGACATGTCATCACCCTGCACACAGATGAGCTGATTAATTAAGCTACTCCCATCTTGCTCCTCACACACACTGATGTGTACTTTCCCCATCCAATCTCTTCATTTCAGGGTGTTATGCTGAGGTCCCTGCTTGGTCCTCTTGATTAAGGGTTAGTGATGCAGCAGTGGTGTTGTAATTTATTTGAGTCCCACGGCAGTGTGATGGTGAGAAATGCAAATAGATAAGATATTACTTGAGTTGTGTGAAGACAGCATGGGTGCACTCAAAAGAGAAAAACATCCTTTGATGAAAGCTCAGGAGAGGACTGCTGTGGTGGGTGTTGATCAGAGAGACTCTTTGGATATGTCTCAGGTTTGATGGTTTCTTAAGGATAAACATTTGGAAGATGAAATTGTATGGGGTTACAAAATGAAAGACTGAATGCATTGGATGGTATTTATAAAATATGTTTTGAACAAAGTGACATTTTTTTAAGAGAAATGTAAAATGTATTGCTGCATCCATGTTTAACCCTATATCACTGCACATATTGCACGTTTGTTTTCATTTCACTTGCGCTTTTGCAGGAAGCCAGCAAATCAGCATCTTTGTCAACAGAGAGGAGAGAGTTGGACAAACGGCTGTATGCAATATCCATTTTTTTGGCCTGTTTTTGGACATTGAGATGTTACTTTAACTATGTTTCCACTGTTCAAATCTGTTCATGTACAATTACAATTCCTCAATAAAACGTTTTGTTTTTCTTCATTTTAAATTGTTAATAAACTATTTTAACATGCAGTAAACAGTAAATAACTGCCAGATAGTGAATGTTATTCTGGTAAAAAATGGGCAAAAGCACTTACTCACAGGACACTTTATGGTTTAACTTTTATGGTAATGGTTAAATTAAGCAAAAACAAATGACAAAACAATAGGAATTGACTGAGAACACACTGGCCGGTGCATATTGTGTTGCTTCGGTTTACAAGCTTTTGTACCTTTCCTTTTACACAATTTATAACAGAGATCTTATAATCTTATAGTTTGAATCACGGGGCACATGTTTGGCAGCAAGAAGTCCTGTGGGTTTTCTTCGGGTTCCCCCGGTTTCCTCCCACAGTTCAAAAACATGCAGTATGGGGATTAGGTAAAATGGACACTAAATTGACCATAGGTGTGAGAGTGGATGGTTGTTTGTCTCTGTGTGGCCCTGTGATGGACTAGCGACCTGTCCAGGGTGTAACCCGCCTATCACCCTGCAGCTGAGATTGGCACAGCGCAACCCTCGTGTGGAGGATAAAGTGGTAAAAGAGGAATGGATGGATAGTCTGCACTCGCTTGGCTTGTGCTATGTGTGTCAATGTGTGAAGGCAAGCGAAGCTCATTCTCCCATGCCATTATGAAAACACCAGCCTCTCAAACCAAGCAACAACAACAACAACACATTCAAGCTACGCGAATATTCCAGTACAGACAAGAACGTACGTGTGTTTTAATTAGAGCTGGGCATAGATTAATTTTTTTAATCTAGATTAATCTCACTGCAATCTTGGAGTTAATCTAGATTAATCTAGATTAAAATGGCTCATTTGAATTCTTCTTCTGCTAAGTGGCGCTCCTCTGTTTTCATCACACCTAACATTAGGAGTAGGACAGAAAAAGTATATCAGAGTAAGATTGCTAGTAGTAGTAGGCAACTATCAGCAACTAATCAGCAAAACGTTGATAACGTTAGCTAAAGCTATACCGCGTGAAGTTAGTTTCAGGTTGGATATTCATTCAGACAGTTGTCGGACGCGACGGTTGGATATCCAACCTGAAACCATTTTCACCGTGGTAAATTACATAGACCGTTATAAAACAAAAAATGACAATAAATCACATAACGTAACGTTACCTACATCCGCGCTCAGCCAGGTATACATCCGCGCTAACATATCAAAGTGAAATTCATAGCTTGCTCACTATGTGGACCCAGGTCCCAGACCCAACTTTGAGAATAGATTAACGGCGATAATTTTCTTATCGCGCGATAAGAGTCTCGCGTTAACGCAGCACGTTAACGCCGTTAACGGCCCAGCACTAGTTTTAATGGAGTTAAACAGAAACCACTTTACTTTAGCAACTCTTGCTACAAAGTCAGCCATGACACACACCGGTAACTTCTGACATCTGCCTTCACCTCAAGTGTCAAAGTGTCCCAGCCCTAAACGACAATAATGCAACCTATTGGGGCTCAAGAAATACCAGCTCCTTGTTGCCATGAAAATAATAATAAACATGTGATGTGTGTGTTATGGTTTGGGAGTGACAGAGGCACAAAATCATCTCAGTGAAGATCAGGGAGAACTCGGTTTTTTGGTTGTATAATAATTCTGTGTTCTTACCCGGGCTCTGCATTGTGGTTATGATGGTGGTAGTAGTAGTGATAGTGGTGGTGGTTGTCTCCTCTTCATCACTGCCTGGTCTGACATTCTGCTTCAGTTCAGACTGATCTGACCTTACTACATCGTTCTCCCTCGCAGCAGTCGCAGATGAAATGGTGGAAATATCATCTGGATCCTTTAAAACCACTCGAGTGGCTGGAACGGGGGTGATGGAGAGAGACGTGGCTGCTACTGTGTGTGTAAGATGGGTTGGCTGTATGTTGGAATCATCATTGCTCTCATCTGAAGCCTTTCTATCGGCATTATCCAGAGGAGTCTCTGATGGCACAGCGGGTGAGGTGGAGCGAATGGAGCTGGATCCACCACTGTCTTCAAAGGAGTTTGGTTGACCATGAGGGCCGAATGGTGGCGTGTGCTGGGGGTGGTTTCTGTAGAGTGGATGATGGTTTAAGATAGTGAGAGGCGGGGCGGTGGTAACCACAGGGAGTCTCCTGTCTGCATCGTGGGTAGTGGAGTACAAGCTGGCTTTGTTCTCTGGAGGGCCCCCCGGGGTGATGGATTGGACATCCTCGGAGACAGAGGCTGCAAAGATGAAAGAGAAGAATAGGTATTTTTGGAAGAATATTGATTCATAACACAGACTCAATAATTACTTGGCCAAGCAAACACAGAGATTTCTGGCTTCACTCTCCCGTTCTCTGCTCTGGCTCCAAACCTCCTTCCACAGCTATTGAGCACTCTGCCAATCCCGTTTGCAATGGGATAATGACGGAGAACAGTGCTACCAAGAGGATGGCAAGCCCGAAAATACAAGTGCCAAATGCAATCTTATTCCCCCAACTTTCAACAGCTTTGACAAGCATTATGTTTGGTTTTGCTTTTTTTTTGATCAGTGATTTTAATTTAAATTCCTGCTGCAGTCATTGTTGACTTAGACTTACACCATTTCCACTGATAAAAAAAAAAAAGAAAGAAAGAAAGAAAGAAATCCCCACTGGTAATATGTTTACCATGCACTTATAAATAATAATAATAATAATACATTTGTTTTATTTTATGCTACTTCTACCCCTATTTTTTCCGAAGTGGGAGGGGGGATTCCCCGTTGGTCGACCTGGTAGGGCAATGAGCAATGTGGGCATGAAAGTAAAAAAAACAGGAGAGACAGTATGAAGAATTAAAAGAAAACTAAATAAATTTAGAGCTAAAAAGCAGTGTTTAAACAAAGCAAAGCTTGAGAGCCAAAGTCAGGTTTGAAGTACCAGAAGTGATGAGGCAGGTGTGCACAATCTCACATTATGTGCAGCTACCTCACAAATAATTGCTGTTTTATGTTCAAGGCGACACTTATTATCTTTGCTGGTTATTCTAATTCCCAGCTGAAGCCGCAGTTGAACCGTTTGCTAATGGAGGTGAGGAAGAGATGGAACAACAGCAGCAGATATGATTCCTATAATTTCATCACAGAGATCTGAAGAATGCGCCAGTATAACGTGGATAGACACAGTCTGTGGAAAGAGAGAGACTAAAGCTGTGGTACCAGCTGTGGACCATAGGTACAAACTAGTACACTACTCAACGTGGGCGGAGTCATCAGAGCACGGCTGCATGAAACTGCTGTGACATTATTTTACATGCGACACAAAAATATTTGTTTCAGTACTTCCTCCATGACCGGAGCACAGACTCTGTCTGATTAGATTAAATTAGATTTAAAAGTATTCACGTTTCAACGTTAGTTGGTTCTGCGCATGGTAAAACATTCTGCAGTATTCACCTTCTCACATCTTTATTGTTAACCAGCAGCCACTTCAGAGGGAACTGACCCATACTGTATGACATGGAACTTGTTCAGACCTGGTATTATAATCCATCCTTTTGTGATCCAATCACAAGTAAGCCTCTCTAGGTTGAATGAGAAGAACTCAAACTGTGTCCAACAACTACATTTAGAGGTGCATGGTCTGGGATGCATGTGGCTACAGTTTTCACATGTAAATAATACAAATGCCCAGGATGGATTATTGACTGCCTCTTTGGCTGAAGACATCCGACATGTAGATGTTCTGCAATAATTAGTCATTGTTTAGTGTTTATTTCAACAATGCCAATGGATTTTGTGCATGAAAGTCATGTACATTGTCGGTGTATGATGTGCATGTACTGTACAATAACCTTTCTCTTCTTAAAAAAAACATTTGAAATGCAAATATTTAAATATATATATATATATATATATATATATATTCCATTGGCTTATCAGCCTTGACATTTCAGCTTTATTTTTACAACTCTGTAGTGACTTTGACAGTAGAAAGTACAACTTCATGACCGCAGAATGAATCTGAAATTCATTCACACTCTTAATCTCCCTCTCTTTGCACTGCTCTGCTTCACTGAGCTTCCGCCTGACATAAAGCTGAGAGTCATTTCATTTTCTGGATGGTGACAGGACATTGATTCATTCCATGAAACAAAGTCTTTCCATCATTCACAGCTACATTTTAGCCATATTTCTTTCAACAGTTCTTTATGGGCAGTGTATTAGTGCTGTTCCACCACTGTGTCAATTGTCACACTGAAAAGCTCTTGTAAGACGCCAAACGGTACAATCCAAACAATTCTTGCAAATTGCTCACATCAGTGGTTTCTTCCCTCCCTATCCACCTCGTAATAAGACTTAATATTCATTCCTGAGGAGATTTGATGAGCCGCTATAATTCACCTGGTGTAATGATCAGTGCTTCCCTCCCCAAGTGCACCTGTGAGATCTAATCTGAGGCCCCTTCAGGAGGCTATCATCCGCTGAGGAAAGTCTTATGTTTCTTTAACAATGCTTCATTTCCACCATAATAGCTCCCACTCTCTGCCGGCTAATAGCTATCTGCTTCAAACAATCAGGGTTTATTGTGGCTGCGCCACTTAAACCCAGCACTTCGTTTCTCGAACACACGCACACACACACACAGACACAGCTCTTTTCACAGAACTAGACTTATCGACAGGTACAGTTACAAAGGAAAACAATAAATGTGAAGCAGAACGCCAAAATGACTGATTGGAGATCTGTCTCCACGTTGCTGCGAAAATATGTGAAAGTAATGTGCACATTCAGGGTCAGCAGTGTGTTAGTCAGTTCCATTGGATTGAAGTAAATCTGATGTGTGCATGAAATATGACAGATGCTATTGGTGGAGACAGCTTGTGCAACATATCCACAATACAGGTTTTCTGTTTATTGTTTTCAGGAATGAGGCGCTGGGTAAACAAAAAAGACGTGTGCATTTATACACATTCCTATAGCCTTGTTCATGTTATGTGAATTTGCACTAACTACAATTTATCAAACAGCTTAGTTGCTGCACACAAATGTTGTCATTGTAAATAACATAGCCTATATATAACCTGAGATCCACCAGTGTTGTATCTATAAGTAGTTAGCCCAGCCCACATGACCAAACCTGAATATAGTCAGTGCATACAGCACAGTCTACATTGTAAAAAATAAATATTTTAAACCAAAAATATTTTGGTTGAATGGATCTGTAATGTCACTTATTTAAAGCCCACATAGACCGGAAGCTCCAATTAACGCTGCGTTTGTGTGTGTATCTGCGTCATTACCTCGTTTATGAAACGCTAAAGTTTCAGAACAAACAGTTCAGCCACTGCTGAGAAAATAGTGTTGTATTGTTTTCCTGGGCTCTGCGAAGCGGATCGGCACTTCCTTAATTTGATGTCGTCATCAGAAATCCTCACCACTCCTCTCACCACCGTAGCGCCTCCCCGTGCGGGCACTAGTCCGGGCACATCCGGTTGCGTACATTCAACCGCAGAAGAAGAAGAACTACTCTCGTTGTAGCTGCTAAGATGCAGAGCATCCACCGTGCCAGAGGGGGAGCTGTGTATCTGAGAGCTGGCCTATCTATTACGTCACTTCCAGGTACCTGGCCAATCACAGGACAGTGGGAAAGCTCTCGTTGGCTGGCCAATCACAAAACAGTCCACATTCTGGGGGTGTGGTTTTGGTCTGAAACAGCGCGGCTGACAAGAGCGTCAGTGAGGAGATATTTTGATCGGCTCGTTTGCAGCGACTAGTAGGTTTATAACCATGAAAACAAGTTCATATATGTAAGTAGACCTCCATAACTAACATATATGTGTGATACAAGCATTCAATGTCACCTTTAAAATATATTTGAATGATTTAATGTCATCAGACTGCAGCTTGGCTAAAACTAGACAATTCAAGAATTCAACTGTGATAGACATGTGATTATTTGGAACAATAATAACAATTGCTACTGTTCCAAATGAGGTTGGATTTCAGATTTTATAACTACAATTTAAAGGGCTGTTTCACCCACTTTTAACTCAGAGTTGGGTTACATTTGACCATTTTCTTTTACTCATAAAACTTAATAGAAACACTGTAAAGAGCAGTGAAGGGCTTTTATTTTGTTTAAAGGAAGTGACTTTGACGTTGACTTTTTGTCAATTTTATTCTATTTTATTCAATCCCAACTTCCCCTGTTGTTCCTCTGTTGGGAATAAAACATGAGTCTTAGATCCACAGTCTAATGATCAAATTACACATTTATCGCTGGAAATTAATAAAATATGATATATTCTTTTGGTGAAGTGGCCCTTTAACTAAATTAAAATCAATTTTTGCTTGCTCAGTTTCGTTTGCCGAGTTTTGTCTAATAAAACGGCGTTAATGAAGTGCCCATGCATAATGAAACAGACTTGTCAACTTGCAATACCAATATGTTACATTAAAAAAAAACTTTTTTTCCATACAGGGTTTTTGTCATAACATTAAACATGTGGTCCTAATTGATGAAATACTATTTGAAGTCCAAGCATGGCAAGAGCTGGTTTCAGCTGCTCTGACGTGTGCTCATTATAAATGATATTAGTTAACACGTGTAAACACAGTTCTCAAAGGGGAGAAAAGTTCCACAGTGGCCTTAGGCGTTTTGTTCTGTTAGCCCCTGGCTAAATGCAGCTGTTAGCCATAGGATTTGATCCCAAGTTACAAAAACAGTGTAAAATGTGCACCATGAAGGCTGAAGGTTTGCTGGCCTTGCTCAGGAGCCGCGCTAGCTCAGAACTTGTGGGATTATCTCTGATCATATTTACTGCTTCCTTGTAAAGTGTAACCTGTCAACAGATCATTGTGGAATGTAAACATTAATGCTAAGATTAGAACTGTTTGTCTTTTTTGTTATCTGGATCTGTTTGTTTCTTGGGATGGAAGGACATTCATTTTGTCCGCTGCATTTGGAGGAGCCTTTCAAATGGGACAGCCAAGTCATGATGCTATGATACAATCAGCCTTTCATTGTGGCATATGAAGGATGAGACACATACCTGATCACTGAACCTTCGGGATAGGGGAACGTCTACCAGCTACAATCAAAATCACAGTTGATTGTATCAGGAAATTGCGGCTTAGAAATGAAACAGAGTAAACAACCTCACAAGTTCTAAGACATTCAGTCACTGTGCTGGTGATCAGTAAATTGCGTTCAGGGTGGAAAGAGTGACTTAAGGAGACACATTACTTTCAACAGAGACAGACTTCAGACGCTCACACAAACAAGAGCAATGTGGTTGCGATGCACATTCATTGCAGCGTCTTGTTTTTCTGGGCATGTACCTGTCGCACCAAGATGAAGCGCTTTCAACGTGTCATTTAATACTTGGGCCAGAATAGTTGGTCAAACTAGTCTTTGTTCGCTCTGAAATAAGTTTTTCTTCCACCCGAAGCTCCTGAAGTTGGTGAAGGGTAGGATGGGCCTGGACAAAGAAATTGTTTTCTTTTTTTCTCCATCCAGGAATTGAACAACAAAGCTTGGGTGAGGGAAAGTGGCACTGGTAATCCATTGTTTTTGGTTTCATTTTATTATTTTTTTCTTACTGCAGCCACTCCAGACATCTCTTGCCTGATAATGACAGGTGCAACAGAAGCCCAAACCCAGAAGTGCCTCTAGCTTCTGCCAAGCTTTTTGTTGATTCTGCATGTGAGAGGCCCCCTTATACCTTATATTTTCTCTTTGCCAGTAGAGGACTTTGTCCATGCGGGGTTTTTTTTCTCCACTGAATCATGTTCAACTCCACAAATGTGCAACACACAGGAGAAGACTTCACTTTGGTCTCTCTCTCTCTCTCTCTCAAATTCCGATTTCTGAGTTTTAGATCACTATTTAAACAATGCATATTGTCACACTGTTAAAGGTGCCGATTATAGTGCAGACTCTGCTTCAAGACTGCCAAAAATAAAGCAGCAGGTCACAAAACTGCCATGTTCACCTGTTTGTCGTTTTAATATTAGTGCAGATCGAAACCAGATCTGATAAAAATCATCATTGCAGTCACAAATGATAAAGGGGTTTTATTTCCTTGCCTTGTTTCCTCTTCCCTCTATCAGTATAACCTCCAAGATGGTACACAGTCTTCATCCAAAAAAAAAAAAGCAGACTGGGATCCTGGAATAATGCATGCAAACACACACGCGAGGAGAATACTGTGGTTGAACCAGGATTGTAACACAGTAAGTGTTAACCACTGCACCAACATAACACCCATATTGCTTCATCCTCAAACAAAATTGTCATCACAACACACGACACTTGCCCATCCTGTCTACACACTCTCTAACACGATGAGTCAACATGGAGTCAAAGAAAAGGGACATACATTGTTCACACTATTATAATTAAAATACTAATCCTGTAAGCTGCTGAGCTAGGATGCCAAAAGGCCTGCTTGAAGTTTCAAAAAATATTTGATGGTTCAATGAGACAGTGTTCAAGTTCAAGCCTATGGTAAAGGATCTCCACAAAAGACTGTGTCGTTTGTTTATTTTCTTCATTTGTCACTTCAGCGGCAACCTCCTGGTGTTGGTGATGCAGGAAAAAGGAGAGGGTGAAAATAGTGGCAAAGCACTTTCAAGGACACTTTGATGATTTCTCTTGGGCTGTCAAACAGCCACAACAGAATTTAAGCCTCCCATGAGTCTATTACAAATCCCAACATTAAAGTTCAGATAAGTTTGCAGTAGGAGAGAAATAAGCCACAAAGAAAGAAATCTGTCATCCTGGTCCAATGTCTGATCACTGGATTATTTTGAAACTCTCTCTATGGATCCACAGTCATTCAAATACAGTGAATAAAACCCCTTAATCAGCTTGCACGCCTATTGTACAAGAGGTGTGTGTATGTGCTCCGAAGAGGACTCGAGAATCTGGATGTTCTCTTTGCATACACATCAATATTTTAGCAACCAACATCAATGCACAGGGGATTCTCCCTCCTCCAGAATATTCACTTTTATCTGTCTTCTGAGTTAAACACATGGAGCACTTATTCAGTCTCTATGTGGCAAGGAGCTGCTGGATCAAGCAGTTGTCTTGCTGAGAGAAGTACAAACAGACATGAAAAGAAGGCCCTCTGTGCCTTTTAATGGGAATTACTTGGTTACAAAATTTGCAGCTAGACTGACTGGCCACTTAATAAGTGGACAGCAATGTAGTGAAAGGACATGTGGTGATAAACTGTATCTGTGGTGCAGAAAGGGCCAATTGTGTGTGTGTGCGTGCGCGCGCACTGATGTGCAGGTTTGTATTCCTAAAGATAACGCAGACTGAAGAATATTGTATGAAACAGAATAGTTTAGTACATCGTTGGGGTTATAAACTGGCAGGTTTTCAAACAGGAGGCACGGGTGAATCATGTGTTGAGTTTCATTGACAACAGCCAAAAACCAGCCTGGAAACGGATCACATCTTTATCCGTCTGTCTCGGCTTCAGATCTTCCTGACATCAAAAACAAAGTCTCTCATTTTCTTTTTCCACAGACTATTCCTTTTGAGAAATACATTTGGAAATATGTGAATGAACGACTCTAATACAATCCAAGCATGCATTAGCTGTACCTGTGCACCCATTCGTCATCCTGACTGTACTGCTGATATGCTGGCATCAATTATTGAAGATTTGATTTAAAAAAAAAAAAGTGCTTTTGACAGATTTCCCATGCTAATTTCTCTCACAAGCATCACTCCTTCATGTCTCCCTGTGGTGGTGCTGATATTATTGGAATGAGGGTAACATGAGGGACAGTGGTTAAAAAAAAACTCATCCAAATCCTGTTTTTTTGTTTTTGTTTTTACCTTTTCAGAGGTATTTTGAATTCTTCAGTTCGACAAATACCAAGATGCATCATTTTCTTCCAATACACTGATTATCGCAGAATTGCATTATCATTATCAAGGGTCACATGCACATGTCCCGAGTTACAGTGTGACTGCCGTCCCTTCTTATCAAAGCCTTTGAAATCTATACTTTAGAAGCTGTCAATCCAATCAATAAATGTTTTAAATTACATTTGGAAATTAAGATCTGAGCAGAGAACACCCAGCTTATGTTTATACACAGCATATTTGGAGCACAATGGGTACTTTTATGAGGCAGAATTGATTGTACAGACCTCTATCTCGCTCTTCCTGCGTATAAGACCAACTGTTAATCCACCGTTGCCTGTGGCAAAATGTTACCCACTTTAAATGTTGCCTCATTATCGATCCTGCTCCTAACACCCACAGCAATAGACACTCATTCATACAATCCTAGCAGTTATTATAGGCCCCAGCCATTATATCCATCCAGACACAAGTCTCGCAGGATCCAATCTTACCAGAAACATCACAGGAGTCACAACCAACACTTGCTCTCTGCTTTAATAGACATTATTGAATCTCTTTCATCTAAATGCAAGGCCTGTCACATTTTATAAGACATTTCGGTATTCGTTTGAAAGTGAGGAGGAAAGTTCAAACGTGAAAGTTCAAAATATACCGTCCAGAGACATATCAGACCATGGGAAAACTTTCCTGAAAACTAATCTGCAGTAAATCAGAAAAAAATGAAAGAAAACATTGATTGGTAACAGCGTGTGGTTTGTTAAAAAAAAAGAAAAAAGAAAAAGCCTTAAACCAAACCATATTAGACTCATGTTTTGTACTTGGATAATTAAACATGCTTTTTCAAAATGATGATGCTGTGTAACTCTGATCTGTTGCTGTTTTCCTACAATTTTACATATCCCGATTCTGGATTACATGTGATTGGTCATGTTTCTAAAGCTCAGTTTTGATTATGGGACCTCAAATCCCATTGGGTGTTGTGAAGGGAATTGGGCTTGTAACCAGAGGGTCGACAAATCCCCAGACAGATGCCCCTGAGCAAGGTGCCCAACTCCCATTGCTCTCTCCAGTTTTCACACTGAGATCCAAAAGTGGTCTTGCAATGCAATCTACCCATTCACTTTAAAACCATGTGCAATATTACGAGCACCTTGGAAACGGGAGATCCGTTTCGTCTCCCCTGTCTTATTTGTTGCTGTCGTCTCTGTTATTTTACATTGCTGTTTTGCGTTACCATTGACCTGCCAAGGGACTGAAGATGGATATTATAGCCATTTATAATCTTGTAGATTTACATGAAAATGTCTAGTATGCCTGGTCCCCATGTTAAATAAATAAATAAATAAAATCACACCCATGTAGCGGTTGTGTCTGTGTTTTGGTCAAATTGTAATGCAGAGGTATCCTCCTGTTTTCAGTCATTGTAGCACCTCTTTTGTTTATTCAGCACTCCACAGTCATTCATAATCATAATTCATACATACATGTATGTACATCATTCAGAGTCTGGCTACTGCATATGTTATTGTAGGTAGTTTGGCCCTAAAATTTCACTGCGAGTTACGTGCACACATTATAATACAGCTGCTAAACACTACATGCTATATACATATGACAGTGAGACGGCTACAACCACAGCTATTACTCTGCCGTCATCTCAGTAACTGCTATCATTACCGCCACTGCTACTGTTACATAAAGCTTCTACCGCTTCAACTACTTTGATTCCTGTAAGCCAAATCTTATGGAGAAATAATGAAGCAGAGATTAGCCTCGCACTGAAATGATGGCATATTCTTAAAGAAAGCAGTGAATATATGACAGTCATGCTTCACGGGAAATCTCTGGAACCAGTAGTGTGAAGCAGAGTATCGGTTCCTGAGGGTCTGCTTTTGCTGAAAGATGTTAAGAAAACTCTCCTTTCCACTTTGACACCTCTGGAAAAGGTCACCCTCTCATCCCCATAATGACCGAGGACAAGGACGAGGCAGAGTGGATCAATAAGCAGCTCCAGCCCATATCAGTGCAGATGCATTGATCTGTGGCTTAGAGGGAAGACGTTAGATGCACTGTGCAGAGAGAGAGAGAGAGAGAGAGAGATGGCCTGGCCTGTTTTTCTAGCAGCAGATGAGAGGAGCAGTGGCACATGTGAATATCTGCAGCAAGCATCCACTCAATAAATCCCTACAGTATAACACAGTACTGTAAAGCCTGTGCCCTGAATGTATATGACACTGAAATTATGTAGAATCATATAACTAAATACTGTGATTTCTCACTTTAACCTGTACCTAATATTCCTCATTGTTCTTTAAACATTTTACTTCTTCAAATGACGTCATTATTCTAAGTGTTTATTGATTTCCCACAATGAGAAAGTGTAAGTTGGTCCACCAGCAACCCATTAATAATGAAGACATAGAGAGAGTTTATATTGTTTGCTTGTATTATACATTCATATTCTGCACTTGAACCACTGTTAACACTTGAATTAAAGCCACAAATCTTAATATTGTGTGTGTGTGTTGTGTGCTCATGTTATGATGGAAACACAGAGACAATCAGCCGGCAGCTAAATGAAGCCGTCTGTATCGTTGTCAGTCACCCCGTTCACCTCCTTAAAATGCCTTTCTCCCATCTTCACCACGCGTTGCATCTTTTGCTTACTTCCTCACAACCCTGGAGCTACAGATTAGCAATGCCAGCTCTTTGTGAGGCTACACAAAGCCTGAGCAATTAAAGGTTCTTCTCTTGCTTAAAAAGCTCTAATCCAGACATGCTTTTATTGCATTTGATTTTGCACGCTGCTTGTGCCAAAAAAAAAAAAGGAAAAAAAGAAAAACACATTGAGAGACAGGGACCCTGCTCTTCCTCTAAGTGCATCAGAGAGGATTCAGACACAGCTCAGGTTCTGGCACCTGTCACGTTTCCATCTATGGATGGCAAGCACATTAGTGAATCAAATAAATAAATAAATAAAAAAAAACTGAAGAGGAACCTGGATCCACCTATCAAATAATGGGTGATGGAAATATTTTGGCAGGCTCACACTTTAACAATGCCAGGAATTGTGATTTAGAGGGCAAGTACTCGCTGCAACATCACGATGCAATGCTCTTTATGCTGGATATGTCTGACCAAGCATAAATTCATTCAGACCCACAGATATGGGTCTGAATAATAACTGGTTGATAACTGGATGCTGTCGTGAGCACACTGTGGTACACTGTCAACCAGTGAGGATGCCATTGTCATTGTCTCCGTGCACAGATTAAATGCAGAGAGGAAGAATATTCTATTCTTCCGTCTTCAGAAAACCTTTATCTGCTCATCAAGGTAAGTGACAGGTTTGACTGACAACGGTGCAATGTGATATTATGTGACGTGCTATGAAACACAAGCAACAACATGCAGGAAACACTGCACAAATCTATCTATCTATTCATCTATGCATTCATCCGTGTCCTGCACCTTAACCTATGTGGACCGTTGTTATTTTTTAACTTGTTTGTTCACTTTTGGTGTACTTTTTCTGTCTATTTTTATTTTATTTTATGTCATAAAGTAATGGAAAACCACAGTAAAACGACTTGCCTGTATGCACATGCCAGTGGGCGAGTTGATTCTTATAAATTACCTTTCATTTGGACCCAGTTGTTGCCTGCATGTTCCTTTGAAGTAGAGAACGGGGATCAATTGTGTCAGACGTCACAGCTTCTTATCTGAGATGGAGCAATTTAATTAAAGTAGCTTAAATTGCTCCAGTAGGAGCTTGTGCCCCTTTTATGAGTGCTTATTAAATCCTGCCATAAGGCCACATTATGTGATTTAGACAACTTGACATGTGAAAGTAAGAAAAGCACAGGTGTAAATAATGAAATGAATCACTGGGACTTTCAAACAGAGTAGAACAGTTGTTAGTGTTTATCACAGAGAACTGTGTGCTGTAGAACAAGGCCTAGGGGTCCAATAATTCATTGTGTTCAAATTATGTTTGATATAAAACATATGCTACCCATAAATGCTGCCCTTAAAGAAATCTGCAATGACAAGTTCTCCTGTTTTTGAAATGTGTGGATATTTCTTGAACATCACAAAGCAGAGGCTCCTTTTTCCCAAGCAAACTCCAGCTCCAAAATATGATGGGGTAAATCAGGCCAAACTGAAGAGAAAATAATGTATATATATATTTAAAGAATAAAGTTGAAAAATTACAAGAATGAAGTCGTAATATGATGAGATTTTGACATAATATTAGATAATATGACAGATTTTCCCAATGCTGGAAACAGATCCTAAACGAGGTGTGGATGTCTGAAACGTTGTTATGGAATACTAATCAATATCATCAAAAATATGTTGCCTACCTAAGATTTAACTCCAAAAGTAGATATTTAAAAGACAGATTTGTTGCAAATCAACATGGCTGGATAGAAAAAACAAAATAAAAGATAAATGACATGTCATAGGAAGCTAGATGCAGTTATTGTGTTTTCTCCATTGTACTCTATTTGATTTCCATATACTGGAACAGTGAAGAGGTGGTAGCCATTTTACTGCATGTAGTGCAAGTAAAAACACCACCTATAGGTTTGCAGTTTGTTCAATCTCAGTCAAACTTCATGCCCTCACTTACTGTGCCTCAGCTGCACTGTCAATGTCCAGCAGCTGTCACATACGATCTGTTCACTTGCTGTCTCTGTCAATTCCAAGATCCAGACAAATACCCTTTAACTGCATCAGAAAGTTGCAAACAAAAAAAATGATTGACGTCAAAGGAAATAACCCACTCGTATCCGAAAAAGGGAAAACACGGACAAAGAGAGAGACAGAGAGGGACGATGAGAGTCAGCTGGAGGACAACGCAAGGAGCAGACAAATATGAATGTATAGGGGAAATTAGGAAGCAGAGTCATTACTTAGGCAGTGTCGGGAAGCCCCGAGCTAAGTAATCAGCAGCAGAACGACGTAAACGTGGAGGAGGAGGTGGTTGTATATAAATGAAATGCTGACAAGCTGCAATCCAATTAGATGAAGAAATATGAGGGGTGGTGAGATGTGGGACCTATCAGCGGCCGGCAGCTTTGGGGGAAGATCAAGCACCTCACCACCGTGGCTGCTTTCTGCCGCCATGTGATGGATCATCCGACACACACACACACGCACACACACACACACACACACAGGTACTCATCAAAGGCCATAGAGGATATGTTTTCCTAGCGTGTTGGTCAGTAAACATTTGCTAATATACTTTAATGTCTTGACAGCGGGCTAGGCTACTCTTCAACTCAATATAGCAAGACTATATTAACACTGGTGGTAAAGGGTAAAAAAAGTGGGGGTTAGACACACTTATATGGAAAATATAGACTCATAATATTGCAAAAATAGAAAGTCATTAATTTAGGACAAGGACAGAGAGAACAAGGCTTAGGCTACATCCGTATAATTCTATTTTCTTTATAAATTCGGCCCTGGATATCCTAGTGTTTTATCGAGATGTTTAAAAACTCTGCATTTTAGCATAGACAAGCAAAAAAAGAAAACCTTTGGAGACAATTATATAGTTACTTAGATTCACTTCCTGCGTGGGCCTTATATCAGCCATGACATCAGCTATGAACATTAAGACACATACTTTCAATTTCAGGCTGACCTCACCGTCAGTCAGTCAAAAATGAATGCTTGTTTAGACTTTTCCACATTTGATGTTTCTTGTTAGTAATACTCTCTGACGAAGCAAAGAACTGCAGAAGAGAGAATCAACTTCCTCAATCACATCTTATTGTATGCAAATATTTATGGCACACATACTATCCAATTAGAAGTGCATTCATGAGTTGAAGCTCAATAGTGCACTCAGCAAACACATAACGACTGCTTTAGTAACTCTTTGTTTGCCAAAGTTTGCCGTGACACTGCATCAGGCATGACCATTATTAAGCAAGAATAAAGCATACGTGTGAGTGCATGCAATAGTGGGAAAATTACGCAAAAGTATTCCCCCGCTCCACGAGTGGGAAGGAGAAGCACCACAGAAAAGCACCAATGGAGGCTGGAGAGATTAGATTGTTTTCTCAAACTCATTAAAAAACATTCAAGGGTGCTTTAGTAAAAATACAAGAAAAACTCTGCCTCACATTCATACAACATTTTTTAAATTGAAATTTCCTTATTTTTTAGAAGGATGAATCAAATAGCAAAGCCACTAAGAAATAAAAGATTATCATTCCATTGGCAGGAGGTTAATGCTACACAAAGCCTGTAATTACAACAATTCTGCAAAAAGGTCCAGTAACTCCAAATTAGCATCAGGACAGGTCCATTATCTATCCAAAACACTCCCCACATACGCTGCACGCGGTTTATCAAAATCAGGTGAACTGAAAGGAACTGTCAGTTTGATACAGTCACAACTCTTAGAGATAGTTCAGGTCTTGGGAGGGTCAAGGTCTGGGATCTGGACACTTGTTCTCATTCATAACATAGCTGCCATCAAAGGGAGAATTTGAGCCATATGTTTACCACCTCTTCTAGCTTTGAAACAGCCTTTCTCTACTGGAGACAAAAAATGCTCACTCCTTGTACCAAAGCCCATGAAAGTCAGTGTGAATTGTACGTCACACAGGAGTTGTTGTTACACTGCAGACTAATGAAGTCAAATTCATTATCTTGTGACTTTGGTTTGGATTAACTTCACTGTCATAGTGAAGTACAAGCCATACATTTTCATATTCAAAATGGATACAGTTACTTTACTGCTGGGTGATCGTAATTGTTGGCGCAAGTAATTGTGGTCAGTGAAACTGTTATGCCTTTTCATTTTAAATTGAAATAAAACATTGTTGTGATTTTGTTGTTATTTTAATAATTGGCTGCTCTGTGTGTGCGTGGGAAAGTTCTGGACCGTGTATTCTGCAGTGAATTCTCTCTCTCTATCCGAAAGCCATTTATTAGGCTTTTATCCAAACCTCCCACCTGATGTTTAAATTTATATTTCTAATTGGTAAAATCTTCATTACAAGCTCACAAACACACACTCTGATAACAGAGCCATCTGCCTCAGTCCGACTGCTGAAAGAAAACATTTGGCCTTCAAGAAAAAAAAAT
This sequence comes from Solea senegalensis, assembly GCF_019176455.1. Lineage (NCBI taxonomy): Eukaryota > Metazoa > Chordata > Actinopteri > Pleuronectiformes > Soleidae > Solea > Solea senegalensis. Next base: position 22,274,302 of record NC_058028.1, on the reverse strand, counting down.
GACATATGTGTTTATTTGCATTTAGAGCAGGACACTTAGAACTGATGTACACGTTTGTACTTGCACTGCATCAACCGCTATTCATTTGGACAGCCTAACCAAACCTTAACCCCAAACTATGCCATACACAGTTAATACCTTACCCTAAACTTAACATGGACACAGTCTATAAACCTTAATCAGAGCCTCAGAATTTAGATGTTGCTTCATTAGGACCAGGCTTTAGGGCCTTTGAGGACTATATTGGACTTGACAAGGTCAGTGTTAATCCGTTGTTACCTAGGAGTACCAAAATGTACCTGAGACCACAGCTACGTGAAGAAGCCACATCTAGTGCCCCAGCAACATGTGCCACACGGCCTTTCTTCGACCATTCATTTGGAGTAATACATCTACATTCAGTGAGAGTTTCCCTGTCCCTTTTCTGGTCTCTAACATTAGGTGAGTAAAGTAAAACATGGTGAGTTAAGTGCTTCTCTAATGACTATCAGGCTGAAATATCAGCATTTGAATGTGTACATGTCTTTGTGGCTGCAGAGCTGAAACCCTGCTGTTGTGGGGACATCCTGGTGTGCTGGTCATCATGCAAACATTGCTTTGACCAGTCTGAGCCATGGTCTGAGCTGTCAGAGAGGAAATCCTCCTCCCGACTCTATGGCACAGATTTAGTTACGGTTTGGTGCAAAGATAAATAAAACGGTAAACCCACAATGTCTCCATCAAATAAAAACAATTACCAATATGCATGAACAGAGCATTATATCTCAGAATGAATGTGAGATTACTATTGAATTTAAATTTAATTCAGTATTATTATTTTTTTTTTGTTATATTTATCTTTCATCCTAAATGTGGCTTATTTGTGTGTCATTTACTATAATACATATTGAAGACACAAGCTTTTATTTTATTTTATTTTTTATGTAAGTGATTATATGTCACATCAGTGCAATACACAACCATGTTATTGCATATTGCAGCCCTTGTTAAATGTGTTGAAATTGACAAATTTGGTCTTGTTTTTCACAAATGTATCTACATTTTCATTAATACAGAAAAAGTGATTGTTTGGTACAGGTACCAGTTAACTCACCCAACCCAACATTTTAATGCCCTAACAAATGAACACCCATGTTAATGCCAGGACATTTTGTCACTCTTTCAGAGCTCTCAGGTTCACAGTGCATCACATCAGCAGCAAACATGGATACAAACAAATACAATAAACAATCTACAGGACAAATATAAAATGATTGGAAGGTGGAGAGTTTGGAAACAGAGAACCAGAGAAAAGAGAAGGACATGGCTGTGTACAGTGAGCTTAACCCCACACTTATTTCAAAGAAAACCAGAAAATAATTCCATTTGGGGATTGAACACTGTAATCCCCCTCCTTTCACTCACAGCCCCCACTGTGCACCCTCCAGTCCATAGCATGATAGAGCTGCTGTCATTAATTCTGTGGAAAGGAGCGAAGATGAGAAAGGCAGCGAGTCCCGATATTCACAGGCACATACATGGAGCCTGGCCTCCTTTCATCTCCCCCAGACAAAAACACAAAGATACTATCTGCTATGCCTGAAACCCATTTCTCTGTACCATTAGCAGCTGAAATGGGGTCCCTCAGAGGACCTGTGGGCCCAGAATCATCAAAGCCCATATGTTAGTGGCTGATTTCACCTGCATGAGTGTTTTCTGCTCATGATCTGGTTGAAAACTAATGAGCAGGCTGTACTGGATGTACACATCGGCAGAGGAATGGATCGCTATTCTCACTGTCCACTCAAGCAGATGATAAAAGGATTTCTGAGGAGAGTAAAACATTTTTGTCTCGTCATCAGGGAAACGGTCAATAGTTGGTAGAAACCCAGAGGGTCGCCGGTTCAAATCCCCACCCGGCCAAAAAGGGCTGGGGTACCCCTGAGCAAGGTACCCAACCCCTACTGCTCCTAATTCTAGGATGGGTCAAATGCAGAGGAATACTTTCCCTAAGGGGATTAATAAAATAAAAACAGAAGAACCAGTCCGGAACTTTGGTAAAACCACCTTGTTAACACACTCAGGGACCCTCCACTCTAAGATGCTAAGACGTACAATGCAGGAAACCCCTATAGAAGAGGGCGCTGGAGCATCCTTCTGCGCCTGTTTGACTCTGACCTCGAAATGTGGAGGCGACAGAGTTTAGGCAGCATTAGTGTAGCAAGGGATGAGTGAAGAAGGAATGTCATCTAAATGGATTGCCTTCATGTGACAATAGCTGTGATTGATAGACTAATCAGGTGGCTGTCAGCCAGTTACAGCTGGACTAGGGCGACCATTTCCTGCATGAACTAATACAAAGCTTCATTGTATTGTGTGAGCATGCATTAGCAGCTCACACAAGTTAAATTTGGTCCAATAAATGTAGGATGAAATGCTCAGCTTTAAACTTAGTTCACATTACATAGAAGCTCAGAGACTGACCTGTGGTTGTCTTTCAACTCGAAGGTTGCATGTTCGATTCCCAGCTCTGCTCGTCTCATGTTGTTCCTGACTGCTGTGCCGGCAGCGTTTGAATGGGTATGAAAGATGAGTGATAGAAAATGTGCTGCACATGGATGCGCTGTGTGAAAGTGTGGGTGAATGGGTGTGAATGGGTGAATGGCTAAACTGTAGTGTAAAGCAGCTTTGAGTGGTCATCAAGCTATATAAATACAGACCATAAGATAACAAAGCAAGTACCACAAGGAAATGGCAGACACATATTCAAAAAATATACAGAACAAATTAATAAAATTGCATACTTGAGATATACGTATAACTTAATAGCTCCCACCGCTTCTCCATATATTATTATGTAACAGATAAAGTGTGCTTCCTCTCAATTACTGTCTATATATCATATATTATATAAATGTACATATGTTTTCTTCAAAGGTGCAGCAAATACATAATAGTCCCTATACCACCTGGCAACTTCGAGCATTCACTTCATTTCTATATTTCCTGAGAATTAAATCAATTTAAACAGTTTCAAACATGCACATTGCTTTATTTCCATGTCAAATATGTTGCATAGTTTTATCCCACTCACATGGTCGTGCGAATGCAATGCATTCTATCTCATAAAAAACAGATTTTTGCTTTATTTATTATTTTATCCAAATGTATTTTAAATAAAAACCCAGGCAATTCCCTTTCATTTGGTTTATATAGATGTGCTGTGATGCCTTGAACTATGCTCAATATTGTTTGTTTGTCTGAACAATGTGAAAATCAAAATGTTTTTCCACATGAAAATAACATCTAGAGATACATGCTCTCTAAAAGAAGAGAGAAAGAGCAAATTACACCAAACAAAACCTCTGAATCATTATGGGGCAGGTTTAGAAAGAATAATGCGATGCTGGGAGGGATGAGAAAATAGGAAAAGAGTGGCTTTCACAGTCTCAACACAGACCTTGTTTCCACTGCTGGGAATGCTGGTGATGCTGCGTTGTGTTCCACTCGACTGCCCGCCTTCACCAAACTGACAGCCACAAAAATGAGTGTTTACTGCTCTCCGGCGGAGCAAGATAAGCCCATAGATGGGCCTCTCCACTCCGACAGGTTGAGAGAAGAGCCATTGCAAAGTGGCAGAAGGCTGGATGGAGGGGATGATGAGGGGAACAGGTGATAGGAAGGTGGAGAAAAGGGGGGAGGGAATAGGGGTTTGATAGTGATGTTGGTGGTGGATACTGACAACCTGTTTACCATGGTGACAATCCTTGTCATCACCTCCTCCATCACCTACCATGAACATAGTTTTATTTATCATATATTAACAACAGATCTACAGATGAAAATGATGTTATCAGTGTAATCGTGCTGTATCCACTTTTTTGTGCTTTTGGCAGAAATGAGGAAATGAGGGTGAAAGGTAAGGGGTAAGATAACAGTCTATGAATGCGAATCCACAAAAAGTTACGCCTTAAAAAAAAATACAAATCCACAGAATCTGCAGCCGTCACATAACTCTCAAAAATCACAGGGGCCCCAGGCATTGTGCATTGAGTAGAAGTTTCATCAGTTTCACACACTGCGCATACATTCAAATCTAGCGCCGAGATGAACAAGGTAGAATTATTAAATTAGTAATAGTTAGTAAAATAAAAAAATAGTTTCAGGTTGGATATTCAACCGTCTTTCCCTCCAGATGTAGCGGCACCCTCCTCCGTTTCCACCCAGTGATAGCTGCACAATCACGGCTTGTTCAATGTCCGACGCCATCGCTCTTAACTACCGCGGTCTCATTTAGTTCATGTGACCTAATGAATCCAAATCTGTGCAGGACCATATATGAAATAAAGTAAATAAAATAAAATGAATATACAGAATGAACCGAGCCAGGAGAAAGACAGGGAAATAATGTATGTGTGTTTCCGTGTGGATATTAAGACTGTAACTGTCTCCTGTGTGGGGGTCACTTGCCATTAAGTCTTGCACTTGATCTCAATGTTAAATCCTCTTTGAGGAATTTGTATACTGGTATATTGATGAATTGTTTTTGGCATAGACGCGTCCTCTTGTGCGTCCATCAAACGATTAGGGATATGTACTACTCAGAAATGAAGGGCTGAACTAAATCACACATAAAAACGTGCTGAACAAAATATTTGAGCTGATATAGATTGTATATAATTGCTTGACACAAAAGAACGTGACATCCATCAATGGAAAGCATAATCACCAAACCCTTGAGGGCTGGATTCAAAGTCATACAGAAAATGAAAGGCTGTGATGATAAAGTGTCCCCTTAATTTTTTGGAACAAAGGATGGATGCACGGATGGATGAAATATAGTTCAAGTGCTTTCATTCAAGTTCACTGATTCACATGTGGCTTTGTTTTGCTAGGGGCAGCCTGTGGCCAAGTGGAAAGGGAACTTGACTTGTAACCAGAAGGTTGCCGGTTCAAATCCCCACCCGGCCAAAAAGGGCTGGGGTACCCCTGAGCAAGGTACCCATCCCCCCAATGCTCCCCGGGCGCCACTCAGTGTGGCAGCCCACTGCTCCTAATTCTAGGATGGGTCAAAATGCAGAGGAATACTTTCCCTAAGGGGATTAATAAAAACTAACTTTTAGAATAGCAGTAGTCATTTTAAAAAATTGTGCTTCCCTCCCTCAGTTTTCCACTGAGTTTTTCCCTTTCCAATTTTGCCCTACACTGAGTCAAATGACGCGAACCGTGTCAGTCCCCTCATATCCAGAATGTAAACACGGTGTCCACCATCTTTGTGCAGTGCATGCTGGGAGTTGTTGTCGTTCATCTACATGAGTCAAAATTTTTACCTTTCTCGGCCAAGAAGGCACTTCACTTCAAATTTGATTTCACATTTCTACGACATAGATGACTCAGTTTTAATAGACATTCATCTTTCCATCGGTGCAATATTCCTTTAAGGACATGTGGTCTTTGCGAGCGAAAACGATGTTCGTGTTAGCAAAGCAAGGAAGTGAGATCCTCTTACTTCACTTGAGATTCACTTTACTACCATGTGTGACATTGCTGTAAAGTTGTGACCGGACCACGCTTATTGATGCCAGAATAGTAATTCAGACTTCAAGCTATCACTTCAGTGGATCAAACACAAAGAGGGCCAGCAGGGAATACACTGAGATGTTCATGTAGCTGTTTGAGGAACCAGGCGGCCTGGTGTGTGTGTGTACGTGTGTCTGTGACATCTGAGTGAAGTCAGTGGACTGGAAAGGAGAAAACTGTCAACATTCAAGTGAGTGAGAGACCAAAGGGAGCACAGATGAAACGCTGACATTGTGCAGACCCTTGAACTTAGACAGGAAGGGACACTGGCGGCAGTGAGGGCAGTCAACAGGAAAATAAGCCATACAGTGCACTGCTGTTTTACAAGGTTCTAGTTTTGTTTCACCAGAATGGAGGCAATCCTTGATTTCCCAAATGCAATTTTTAATTACTGAAGCGTGAGAAAAGGATAGCCGCAGGGACAAATCTAAGAGAAAAACAAACAAGCCAGTTGTATGTTTATGGGTGAATTTAACCATGAAATCAAACCCTAAAACAATTACAAAAGATTGCAAAGATGTATCTCACTGTGGCGCTATTAAAATACTCTCCGACTGAACAACCTTCACATCAGTGCAGCTACCAGAATAATTAAAATATCTGAAGTAGCTAGATACAAGAAGTGGGCAGCATGTGGACATTGTTTTTGAATTACCAGGAGCAGAGAAGCTGCGGTAGGGAGGCTTCGTTAGTCTTTTTTTGTCTAAGAGTAAGCCATCATTGTAAGGTTCAAGTGCGAGGCTTTCCGTCTGTCTTATCGAGGTGTCAGACAAAACCTGAGCAGCACTACCTGATGATTTCCCCAAGACGCGAGATAACTGACAACAGACAACCGCTGATTCAATCGGAGATGGGCACGCAATCTTGCCCCCCTCGAGTCCCTCATCTCGCTGCAACAGGCAGCTACACAGGATGGAGATAACAAGACGGAAAAGCAGTGTCAGAGAAACCCTGCTGAAGCCTTCCTGGATATGTTTCTCTCAGCCACTGTATGCAGTTTAATCATTAGACATTGAAGAGGTACAGATGAAACAAAAAGCTGCGAGAAGATAGGGAGGATGGAGAATAGCGCGCTGGTGTCACTGCTACACCGGCACTGACAACTTGTACAAATATAGTGTCAAAATAAACACAACATGCACAGTCAGAGCTGCTGCCTATGTGGTTTTTAAAATTCAAATATTTCTGGTATCACATCCCTACCATTTTTTATTTTGCTTATATGCTATTTTGAAAGATTCTGTGTGTTAAATTTGTCTAGGAGCAACTGATGTTGCTGTTTTTATTTTGAAGTTGAAGAGTTGAACATATATATATATATATATATATAGTACATATTGGCAGATTGAGAATAAGACAGGAATCATCCAATAGAGACTGCAATTTGCTTCTGAAGCTGTTGTGGTCACATTTGGCTATTTCCCATCTATTATTGTAATAGTCCACACACGTCTCATCTGCCATGTCCATTTTTTTGAAAACCAGCCTAATGTGCATCTCAACACACTCACATACACTGTGCTCCAGTGAGTGTCTCTGATATAAGTAGGTATTGTGGGACTGCATGGATACTGGTTCAAAAGCTGACCTTGGTATGAAGTTTCAGGGGTACATCCACCCCAAAAAAATAATAAAATAATATCGAGAATTATGAATTATTGTATATTATTTTTCGAGCAGTAATGCGTGAAGTTTAGTTGAGCATCGTGTCAAATAAAAGAACATTAATTTCAAATGAATGAATGTTATTTTGTTTGTGTGGTTGAGGTTAATCCCAATCAAAATCCTAGTTTTCAAAACATTAAAAAAGCCATACAATTGAAGACATATTACAGAAATATGAGGGGAAACCCTCTGCCAGCATTAAATGTCACTCGATAAAAAATTTAAAACAAGTAAAATGTTGCTCTCTAAAAGTGAACTGTTCAAACATGAAAGGTATTTCAACTAAAGCACGCTTGGCATTTGGGAATAGCTGCTGTTCCTCTCTCACCTTCTCTCTTATTTTCTCTCATCTCCTCATCACATCTCACTTCTCTTCTCTTCTCTCCCCGAAGTTGGGCTTTGACTGATTCAGTCTGACTCATTCTCCTCTGTGTGTCAGAGAAGAAAGTAAACACAGTCCAAGTGATATTTATATGCAAATGTTATCAGCCTCAGGATAATCTGTCACTGAAAATAAGAATATTTAGTTGTAGCTCACTTCCAAACTAAAACAACTCAAGCCTTTACACAGACGGAAGTGGAGAAATCCACTCTGTGTACCATCCATCACACTTTCTATTTACCCAGTCAATTCATCCATGCATGCACTTTGTTTTCCGTGATACAAACTCACGTTATTTCAGTGTGCACATACACAGGAGTCGTATCATTTTCCAATATCATTGTTTTTAGGTAATAAAAAAGAAAAATTTAATGAAAAATAGGTGTGTCTTTAAATGTGTTACTCTCTTTATAGTATCTTGCTTGACCTCCAATGTCTGCATTTTGCACGCTAGAGCCAGTACAATGGCAGTTGTATTATATTTGACCGTGTTTTTAAAGAATTCTGATCTTACAGTATGTGAATCACAATTAGATGTTCTGGACATGTGAAGTTTCAGTCAGACTTTGAATGACGAATGAACAAAATTCTCCTTGTTGTGTAACCGTTGGCTGAAACAAATGAACAGCAGGATGCAATAACGCCGCAGTGCTTCAGCAGCAATCACAGCATCCTTAATTCATGCCAACAAAGTTTTGGGCCTAGCTCAAGAAAGCAAACACAATTACCAAATCAATTATGTTCCGCTGATTACTCTTGATTTATAATTACTGAGCTCAGGGCCCGCTTTGCTTTTTAACATTAATTCAATAAGCTTGTTTGTGCAAAGCGCTGGCTTGCGGCAGCTGATTGGCAGTTGGCAGGATGTGCAGGTGCAGGTCCTTGGCCTTTGTTTCCTATCTGACTGACAAAAAGGATTGTTGGATACACTAACGGGGATGGACACTCAGTCTGAGGGAGCAGCAGCTTTACTGTGGGATGTGTGTGTGTGACCCGCAGGCAGCAGTGAGCAAAAGACAATGAGGCCCTGATGTTTGTCCTCCTGTAGACAGCACCATATTATGTTTTTATATTATAAAAGAGATTGTGAAATTCAATATTAATGTTGATAATGATGATGATATTATGAAGTTTCTTTTTACAGAACTTAAAGCTTTTAAATAAATATGAACAAATGTCAATTACATTGATGATTAAGCTCATATGACACTCTGTGAGACGGCTGCAAAATGGTTGTAACCTAAAGTTGTCTGCGGTCTCACCGGAGGAACTGAGACAGCCTGATGTCATGACGTCACTGCCTGCCTCCAGGATCCATGAAAGGTTTCCTCCTAATCTTCATAATCCTGACTTTTACAGACAGCCTCTGAGACACTGAGGCAGTGGTTTAGATATTGTTGGGGAGCAGTTTCCCTTGAGCTTTTAAATTTCAAAAAACTAATTTCACTTTTAACTCAACTCTATATGTCCTAAATAGGTTGCATACTTTTACTTCAATACAATGCCTCCCTTACATGGTTTTAGTAGTGCAACATGGACATTTGAAACAGTCCAAACAGGCATCACCAAAAGACTCTGGTTTTGGTAATTATGTTTTGAATTGTTAAGGCTTTGATGACATTTACCTTTTACATTTATGGTCCAAATGTAAGGTGTTTAATACAGTTCATAATTCAATAAATGGGGGATACCCACTCCCCATTGCCCATTGTTAATTAGACACTCTAAATTAAGCCTGAACTAATGTAAGGGACGTTAAAATTCCTACCAAATCAAACACGCGGATCATCTGCTGTGGCAAACCCTAGAGAGGGAGAAATAAAAGATAATTGAAAGTAACGGTGAAGTACTTTTACTCAAGTGTGGTTTCCAGTACTTCAGTATTCTGATACCATGATGTCATATCTTTCCAACCGACATTATCCATCCATCCATCTTCTACTGCTTTATCCGCCACATAAAGGTCGCGGGGGAGCTGTGCCAATCTCAGCCGACATAGAACATGGACAGATTGCCAGTCCATCACAGGGCCACATACACAAACCACCATGTACACACACTCACACCTGTGGTTCTATTAAGGTTATATCTATTTAAAACAAAAAACAAATGACTCATCAGCTCAATAACTGTAACAAAAAGTTAGACAAAATATGATATTACTTTAATTAGTATTATGTTTGTTTGATTTACAAGAAACTGTGTTCAAGTGGCAAAAGTCTCAACTTCAATTTTCCAACAATACATTCCAATTTTCATTTGACCATCCTCTGGTGGCCGTGAGACAATGTTTCCCCATCACTTGGGCATGATGGATGATGCTGATTATTATGGGTTCACATGAGAAACAGTGGCCTTCAGTCAGCAGAAAAATAACATAAGAGGTATAAATTAGAACTGTGTATTTTATTGTTGTAACTGAGAATATAACACTGTTGGCAATTATTTAACTGCTGACATCATATCCGTTATAGAGGTTCTACAAAACCAGATTAATGGGCAGAAAGCTTGGTCGGGGTTTGGGTGTAGTGGCCTTATTCATTTTTATTGGCTTCCACTAAACCATGACGACTGTTTCCTATATGTTCCACGACTTCACTTTAGCCATATTATATCATATGAAATTGTGCATACACAATTGTTCAAAATATTTAAAATTGCATACACTCATTAGACAAAGAAAAGAGCAGATTTCAAGCAATAATGTGTCAATGCTATGACAATTTCGACACAGCTAATGCTGTAGCTGACAGAACCTGAAGCGATTGTGACTGCCAACATTACAGAGATGGATTTCATGAGAGAAAGTCAGGGTATAATACAACACCTGAGATGGTGAGAAATGACACTGAGGGATCATCACAGATGGTTGACCTTAAACTGATGGATTTTGTCATGGTTCCTTTCTCACAGGGTATACGCACTAGAATAGTTATATGTTTCACTTTCCCCAGAGAACTTTCCTGAGGAAACTTTTCCAAAAGTGGTGTTTCAAGATGGGCCTATGACACTGTGAATTTATATACAGCAGTCATTAAAATGTGTTTGGTGAAAAGTGCTTTATTTTTTTATTAATCCTTAATTTAGCCAGAAAGGTCCCATTGAGATACAAGATCTCTTCTTTCAGAGAGTCCTGGTCCAGATCAGCAGCGTAGATATTACAAATAGTTACAGAAGCGAGACAATTTCAGATACAAAACTCACAATATATCTGAGAGCTCCGTTATGGCGATGTTATACTTATGTTATATAATGCTATGACCATGCAGTATAATATTGTTGTTGTTTTTATTGGAACACGTTCATTGAATAAGGGAAATGTGTGCAGAAAACAGCTTCTGCCGTGAAAAGGGTCTGCTCTACCAGGTTTATTCTAGACATGTTTGAGCATTGCATGCACATGTTGTACAATATATATGAGACCAACTTTATCATTCCAATCCAAAGGCCAGTGATCACAAACCAAGAAAGCTGGTGGCGCTCTGAGACTTTGCACAGTGCTGTTTATATCACTAATCAACGTTTCCTGAATCCAACGTTGAGCTTAAATGAACCTATAAGCCAACAAACAACACGTCAACCACTACATTCACTCAGCCATCGACAGAGCAAATGCTCCCGTCTACACCACCATCATATGGAGCAACAAATCTAGGCCAAACATTGCTGACTTAAGCATTAAATCCTCACACCTCATGCCGTCCGTGTCTCCACAGCACTGAATGTGTAATGAAAGGTATGAAAACAATCTTCCTCAATGACAAGTCACAGGAAAAGGGCAGAGGCACATCACAGTGTGCAAGAACAATAGATTACTTGCAGGCTGAATAAATAATTCAGAGTGCAGCATCAGCAAAGCAGATTTTTATGAAGCCTCAGAAGACAAGGTGACACCTGTGAAGAAAAACAGCTCCGTCTCCTTTGTTCAAGGGGAAAAAAAGTTTGTTTCAATGGAGGGATTTTTCTTTTATTGTTTAATAATTTATATTCATCTGTCAAAAATGAGTTTAGAGAAAGAAAAGATGGATCGTACGCAAAGTCAAAATTAGGTCACAGATGCACCAAATGGACTGTGAGAGTTGTACCAAAATATTCTCTCGTGACACTTTGTAGTGAAATCGCTCAGTTTAAATAGCGGGAGGGGACATGTGCTCAGCATCTGATTGATTTGAGGAGAACTTGACTGAGAGGTCACCGATCAACAGAGAACAACAGCAGCTTTTAACACAGTGTGAAACATCTCATTCAGACAGTCAGCTATATTTAAGTCTCATGTTGACCTGCTTACACAAAAACCTCAGCTTCTTGACTTTGCTCGATGCTCCCTAACTGTTCTGCAAGACACAGAGCACACTCTGAGGCTCTAGTGCATTCTTTAATTAATAAAAACAACCCACTGGCATCTTTGATAGACACTTTGCTACAGACTGCAATATTAACCCAATTCAACAACATTTAATACCAAGAGCTGCTTGTGCTGACTCTTAAATGTTTTATGGAAACTGACACCTACTGAATGAGCTTTGCTCATCTGGCAAATGAGCCAGATAGAAACATTAAAGCCCCTCTTCCACCGGTCAGTAAAGACACAAACACCCGCTAACATCTGCTCATCATCTCGAGTTTGTGATGGGAATAGATACAATTGGCATTCACTCCCAGGACAAAATGACTCCGCAACAGACACAGGATTTTATCAGCTCTGGCTCTGATTGGCACTAGGCTAGTGGAAACATGACATCCAAGTAAATGCACTAATTTCCTCATCCAGCTTGTTTTGGCAGTCCAGCTCTGGACTCTGCAGCTTAAGCAGCAAACCATTTATTTTGAAAGAGGGTCTGAAATGAAAGACATTGAAGTGTCTCTCGGCATTGTACCTTCCTCTGTTGTGTGTTGCTCTGCTGCAGGACTGATTAATTGTCTGTGACAGCATATTTCTGACGTTAAATATGATTCACTTGATGGAAAAAAATTATAAAATAGACAATAGAAAAGGAGTTATTTGCCTATTAATAGCAAGTTTACATGTGTTTATATTTACATATGCTTGCTAATTTTGGAAAATAGTAGGGGTTATTTTTGCTCCAGCTAGAAACAGTAAGTAGAGATTTGGAAATAATCTGAAAGTAAAGGAAGAGATTGGTTTATTTTAGAGAAGCTAAAGCTCACATTGAGGAACCATGGTAGATAACAATGCTTCAGGAGTTTTTAGTGGAGGTTTACAGCCCTAATCCTCTGCTAGTGATGGACTTTCATTCCCATCGGGGAGCAAAGGCAAAAGCTCAGCACCTGCTTATGTTTGCTTGCTTACCTGCTTACTTTTCACATGTACATTTGATCAGCCACTTCTGCGCACAGCCCAGCTACTGCAGGTCTCTGTGGCTGTGTCAAGGTCATTTTGAAGTGGCTGCACCACTCGCATCATATCCATGTGAGATCCCCCCCTTAAGTGTACTAAATGGCATTGAGAGTTAAAGGTCAAAAAGGTACATAATGGATGCCAAAAACTGTCATCTGGCACCACAGAGTATAGCTGCCGGACACACGCGATGCTAACACACGATGGGAAAACTACAGAACCCAAGAGAGTCAGTGTTCAAAATGGTTTATTGCCAATGTTTCATGCTCAGGTGAAGAAACGCCAAAAGAAAAGTCATGATTGCTATGACTGTCTGACCATTACATATACTGCAGAAATGTCACACATAACATACACAATTTAAAAAGATTTTCAAATATACATGTATTTCCTATGTGTCAGCGCTTTACTTCTAATTAAAGCTAAGTCTAACTGCCACCGAGGGATGCACGGTTAGTAGAAATGGAGTTAAAAGGTCTTGCTACGTCCCTGGCTGTGTGCAGAGTGTCTGTTTTAGGATGGGACAAACTTACAGCTTTATACTCACTATATGTTCACATACACACAGCACTCACTCTGAGGTAATGGAGGCATTACTGTGAGTGATGGGCCACACCGGACTGCCCCACTCTATCACCTGCCTGTCTCCACGACATTTTTATTTGCTCACCACACCTCAGCAACACCGGGACAGTGAGGAGGAGAAAACGGAAAAACACTATACAACTATTGTGACTCCTTGGCTACTGTGTATCCAGGAGAGGTGCTGCTCCACAGCAGCTTTAAACCATCTACTTCTCTGTCGTACTTATCCAATATCATCCCATTTCATCAGCCGGGCTCAGTGCCACTATCTGTGCTTGGAGCTTCATTAGTTACCTGAATGACAGGATTCAGACATCTACACTTTGGCTTGGCACCACACACACACACACACACAGCTCTTCTGCGACTCCTGAGACATTACAGATTACGACAACTGTTAGAATGTCCTCTTAGCCTCTTTTGAAGACATCATTTTACACACAACACATTTTAGATCATTACCATTTGATATATAGTTTGTTTGATAGACTAGACATTTAGCCTTCTGCTTTGCTGGGCGAGTCTATTTTAGTAGACGTTGATGGGGAATGAATATCTGACAAGGTACCGTATAAGTCAAATTGCAATAGTTGAGTTGGTTTTGCAACACTATACCATAGCACTACATCCACCTTAGTGTTAGTGTATGTATATATATATATATATATATATATATATATATATATATATATATATATATATATATATATATATATATATGTTTCTGCTACTGAAAGAAAGACGACAAAGTCACAAGGTAACGTAAGTGACTTACTAATGGAGGCAGAAGAGGACAAGCAATTAGTGTAAACTCACTTCCAAAATCCAAAAGTATTCCTGTTAAAGGTGCTTTAGTATTCCTGGGTGTATCTTTGTAAACATCAGGGTTAAAGTTTTCCTCTCACAACACACCCTGTTCTCGCAAAAATTAAAAAAAGAATTGTATAATTGAACCTCGCGGAGCCAAAAAATAAGTGTACACATCGCTCCAAACACCTCCACGTCCACAGTCAGTCTTGTTTCCTGCACTGGGACTATTTGGTAAGAGGCTTCTATGAAGACTTCATTTACAATGCATTACATAGGGACTTACATTAAGAGGGCACTCGCACAGTGGTTAATGGCCTTGCTTAAGAATGTGCTGACACATCACAGCATGGCAAGTGCACACCTTGATCACGCATGTGGCATTTCTTATTAATACCTATAGGATGCATTAATGTACATAGTGATGTTCCTGTGGTTGTGAGGAGAAATGTACAAATTCAATTTGATTTCTCTCTCATGGAGGAGCAGAGCCATGTAGCCGGCAAGTAATCAACACATCCCCATCTTTTCACAAGTTATACAGGAAAACCCAGGACTCCAAACAGGGGAGGCATTAAATAAGGCTGCTGTTTTGTCTCAGTAAACACAAGAGGCTTAATGGGATTTCACGATTATCCTCCAAGGCTAGGTAGCAAATCTTCCACACATCCCAGTGTACAGGTGGAGAATATCAATGGAAACAAGGTAGCAAAGGTAGCAGATAAAACAATCTCCAGATCTGGTCAGAAGCCAAATATCTTATGACAAACACAGCTGCTGTGAACACTGAGCAGGGAACTGCATGGTGGAGCTTTTGATCATGATTTGAAAATAGTGATCCTTTCAGAGAGGGAGAGATTGCCTTCGGTCATCTGTCACGTTGAGCATGGAGCATGTGCATCTGTCCATGCTTATCTGGTAGGATGGGCCCAAGACAGACGGCCTCCACTGCAAAACACATTTTAGCAACCTGAAAATGAGAATCAATTGAAAAAAAAAAAAGAAGTTAAATTCACCTGAAGTGCTATGAAAATATAAAAGAATGACATCTTTGTCGATGCCAGATTGGACGAGACTGCAGTTCATGAGCTTATATAAACATGCGCTTGCTAAAAGGCTATGTTGTGGGGATTTGGAGAGCAGTAGAGTATCTGCACTGTCAGGTTGCTTAGATCAAAGCTCTGTACGTATAATGGCATTTCTTTCCTGTACTGGGATTAAAAGAGCCGGGCCACGTCTGGAGGGGCTGCTGAGTTATGGCACAATACTCTGCTGCAGCTACTTAAAACAGACTTACCCTCCTCCCTCTGCCTGTCACAAGTCACTGACCCAAGATTCAAGTCAGCCGCTGGAGCTCCAGCTCATGTCAGGGGAAAATAGCTTTTGCTGTGGCAATCATAGTGTCACTTGAGTGAAATGTGGCAGAGGTTGGGACATTCTGGCCCCAAAACTGGTTCACACACTGCAGCACAATCGCACCAGGGATTTTATGAAAGCCAACGTGGAATTGTCATCCAACATGAATAATTAAAGCTGCAGCAGGAAGTACTGCTAAAAAGGTAGATGATTGCTGAGAGATTTCATTGCAGGTTATTGAATTAGTCACATTTAGAGATTGCAATTATCTGTCCTGAGGTTCACCCCTCAGATGAGCACAGGCATAATTACTCCTCATATCCTTCTCTTTGAAGATTTGCTTCTGTGGCCTTTGTGGCATATAAACACACATGTTCATAAATATGGTCTTGATCTGAAGCGCAACAACGGAAAACTCCTGTGGATAAAATCATTTGAGAAGTAAAATGATTATAAATGACTAATCCATTACCTTCAGGCAGACACTATAGAGCAAGCAAATTAGAAAACAACTGTATCAAGCTCTCATTTATCCCAATGTCTATCACACTACTCAAGAAGGAATGAGATTAATTTGTTTGTACAGTGTTTTAGCTTTTAATGTCCGGTCTTGCCCACATGGTAATGCATTATTTGCAGGTGCAATAATTATCTTTCTTATTTCGTTATATATATATATATATATTCTGTGAATTATAGGTCCCCCTTGTTGTCACAAATGCACGTTCCCAGAAAGGGGATGGATTTTTTGGTGAAGGTAAAGACTCAGGAGGAAGCTGTTTACTAAAAGATTGAAGTTGTTGATTAGTAAAACATACTGCCTGGTAATTACAGTTGGAGTAATATTTATACTTTGTAAAACTGTGGGAGTCAGAATGATGTAGCACATTTCTCTTTTCCAATCACTCGCTTCCTTCACCTTCCATCGACAGAATGGTTTTTCTCTTGTGAGGTTGAGTTGTGTTTGCCAATTCAACTCATCCACCATCTGCTATTTCCCTCATTGTGGACAGATACCATGGAAAGCACTCCTCCTTGTTTTGGTCGCAGTCCTAATGCATTTTCTTTTTGCTGTGAAATCAGTCGTCTTTTTTTAGGTGGTGAAAATAAGTCCAGGTGTTTGAGACATAACGTGGTAAAAGAAAAGGGGACAAATATCAAAGTGGTGTCTCCTTTCTGTCGCACTTACACTGTGCAAATAGTTTTAACATTTCCATTGACATAAATGGTGCTATTTCTGCTTTAATGGAGAGGAGAGACAAAATACTGGCAGCAGCATGAAGCTCAGTCTATTAATTTGAGAAACTGACAATTAAATGATAATAAAGAATGAGTGAATGCTTCAAAAACATAACTTAAAGTTGTTACTTTAAATGAGTCTAATTCTTTATGATACAATTGTCCTAAAATAAGCTTGGATTTGGGCCTTTTTTTTATGTGTTTATATAGAAATGTATGTGGTTACACCGTTGGTCCGACCAAGAGACTTTCCATGGAGCCCTATCAGGAGCTCTGTTTGAAATCCAGCTGGTATTATTGAGCTGTGTTTAAGGTATTAAGTAAAGCCCACGGATTGCTCTCCTGTGCAATGACTTCCGTTAATTAAAGAGTGTGCTGGGCTGACTCGGGGTCTCAGAGGAAAGTCCACTGGTCACACTCTGCTCAAAAAGTCAAACACTGCCAGAAGTCGAAGATCAGCTTTAAAGATCATTAATCCAGCCCAGCCTGTTCAATAGCAGCGCCCCGAGGGACCGGCGCAGGATTTGGACCAACCGGTATTCCCTCTACGAACGCTGAACCTAAATTCTTCAGCGAGAGGCAGAGCCCTTCTCCGCTCCAATTCCTGCTCCATTAAATCACAAGATACTGTCTGCGTTTATACCCTTTCAGGTAACATTGATGAAGACGTACAGTTTGAGGAGCGACTTAGACAAAACTGATGCTCGCGTTTCCTTTCTGCATGGTGGAAAAGACAAGGATGCTGCCACTGCAAAAGATTAATCTAGTACAAACTAGGACGTACCATAAGATGAATCTAGTTTAATTCTAAGAGTTCTGAGACCACCTCCAATGAATGATGGCGACCAGTTCTGAATGGATCCAAATGTATAGTGCCTGCCACAACCACTGAAAAAACATTTTTTATGCATATTTTAAAATAACTGGGAGCTCTAAACAGACTATTGTAAGGAATCATCAATGGAACATTGTGGTACAGCATTATGTGGTCTAGTCCCGTGTTTATTGCTTTACTGCACCTACCTTCTTTGGCATATTTGAATACATATGTTGTTGCTATAAAAGGTTAAAGGTTGCTCCAACTAACAGTGTATTTGAAGATTCTCCGCTGATCTACAGATGTTTATTTAAATTTCATATTAGAATATTTATGTTGTGGGTACCAGATGGATCATCTAGGACAGCTGTTTCTGAAGGGATCCAGTTTGAATTCTGGCTTGCGGCCATTTGCTACTTGTCTACAACTCTCTCATCCCATTTCACAATTACTCTGTCCTAATGATTAAAGGCAAAAAATATACGTATCAAGAAAGAAAGATATGGAAGTGATACATATCCTTAAGTTGTCAGTCAGCATTGCTGCTAAAGCGTCTGTAAATCACCGTGGTGGAACATGGCGCTGCTTTCTAACATCTTGCTTTTCCAATTACTTGACAGCTTGTGTTAATAGGTAGAACTGAATACACACATGAATGTGTTTGCTGAAAAAAATATGCAGAATCACCTCTGTAAAAAAAAGGAGAGCTGGTGGCAATTATTTGACCAAGAGGTGAGTTACACCCTGGACTGTTATCAGCCAATCACATCACAAGAGACAAACCACACAGTTTTTGCCAAAGACGATAAAACATCAAACATCTTGTAATATCACACAAAATACAGCATATTCCAATTGCGTACATTTACAGTTGCAACTTTCAGTATTTACAACTCCATCTAATGCCATTGATGAATGAAATTAAAAGAAATAATACGGAGTGAGGGCGTTAAACAACACAACAAATGATGACAGTGAGCAGTTGTTTTAGTGGGCATCGAGAGCAGAGTTCTGCTTGATTTTCTCCGGATGTACATTTCACAGGCAAACACAGGCCTCCCACTCAACAAAGCATCAACGTACCACCACGGCTATGTAGTCTTGTGTCTATTTCTATTGCCTCGTCTTTGTTATCTGCTCTATCTGTTCTGCTGTCAAGTCCCCTTCACTGAGGTCAGAGGTTAACTCATCTACTTTGATGTCATAGCGGCAGGAAGAATCATAGCAGGTCTGATCTAGGGGGGCTTTGTTTCAAGTCCAACAAAAAACCCGACCTGATGTAAAACATATCTGACACCTCAGTGCCAAAACAGTTACACCCTGTAAAAGACAGAGTCAGTCTCACTAACACGTTACGTGTCGAGGACCTGAAGGATCAACAAAGATGTCGCGGGAGTCTATAGGACAATGAACTCCTTTTAAAATAGTAGATGTGTTCCTTGGCTTTTACAGATGAATGGTGTGTGTATACTTCCATTTTTCATTTAATATGAATATTGTACATTTTGCCACCACATACATACAATCAGACATGACAGCAAAGGACTTTTATACTTTGGAGATATAAGACATTTTCCTTACAATGTCATACTGAACATGCAAATGTTAGTGAATCAATGTGTTATATATATATATATATATATATATATATGCATGTATGTGTATATATATATATATATATATATATATATATATATATATATATATATATATACACATATATATACATATGTATATACATCAGGGTTGATCAGGCATTTTCATTCATTCATCTTCTACTGCTTTATCATGAGGGTTGCAGGTTGAGGCACTGGAGCCAATCCCAGCTGACACAGGGTGAAAGGCGGGGTCACACCATGAACAGTTCACCAGTCCATCACAGGGCCAACACAAATAACCATTCACTCACACCTGTGGTCCATTACGAGTGTCCAATTAACCTCTGCATGTTTTTAGACTGAGGGAGAAAACCCACGCACACACGAGGAGAACATGCAAACTCCATGCAGAAAGGCGCTTGTTCCCCGATCAGGATGTATTTTTAAATAAAATACGGTCCTTTATACAATCAAAGCAAAAACATTTTATGTAAATCACATGCACATCCCATCTAAGAAGTTTAAAAAAAACACACTTTGTGACCAGGGCTTTTTCTGTCACACATTATTCACACTCATTCACACACACTGCAGGCACAACAGCCAGGAGTGATTTAAGATTAGGTGACTGTGGCGCAGAAGGGACAGGAGAGCAGAGAGGACCACCTCTTTGTGGTGTTCTGG
This sequence comes from Solea senegalensis, assembly GCF_019176455.1. NCBI lineage: Eukaryota > Metazoa > Chordata > Actinopteri > Pleuronectiformes > Soleidae > Solea > Solea senegalensis. The sequence goes on along the minus strand of NC_058028.1, from coordinate 22,254,251 downwards.
CTCCTGATTGGAGCAAAAAGTAAAATACAAGAAACATTTCTCGCAAATGTATTCAGAAACCCTGTGACTGAGAAACCCATGCCACTGAAAAAACACTCTGGATTCAAACCGTAGTGACCCATTTACAATACATAATCATAACAAGAGCAACTATGTGCACAATAACAATTCTGACTATAATTAATCACAACTTCATTTTATTCATACAGCATTTAATAAATCTCGATTAAAAGGCTGGAAAAATACAGTAAACAATTTTTGACTCGGTCTATGGGAATAACCGCACTGACTCTATGAGTAATATTAAAGTCAAGTGAGGAATTAACACACTGTCTCAGAAGAAGAGTGTGAGGTGCACCATGGAAGATTCTCCTGGTCTGAGACATCTGAACAGTTCCCTTCACTGCTGCTGTCACCACATGTTGAGTGTGAGAGACAGAAGTGCAGGCTCTGCACAGAGACATAACGCCAAATGGGAGATTTACTAAGCATACAAGTCGTTAGCCTTGAGGTGATGGATAAACACCAGATATTATCGCCTCCTTCACCCCAACCGAAGTGTCACTCACTCAGTCTGGGAGGCCTCCAGAGAGGCTGCACCTGTCACACGGTCTCTCTGGTGAAATGCTGTGACCTTGGGAGAGTAGACTGAAGTAATATGTCAGCCGAGGGCCGAGAGGGGATTTCACCTTGCTAATGGAAAGCTTCCAGAGAGCCGGCTGAGAAATGGCTTGGTGTGAGGTGCCTCCTATTTAGATTAATAAAACCCAGACACTGTGGGAACGAGGTGCAGAGCCTCCTCTCCTGCTCTCACGCACAGGGTGATACAATGTCTGCAGCCACACACAGACACGACTATGATTGTGTGCACTGGATTCTGGATGTTTTCCTGAAATTGTATTAACTGTATGTGAGACAAAAAAGTCTGACATTTCCCAGAATTTCTGTCGCCAGCTTCTCAGTCAAATTTGTGAGCCAACGTCAGAACGCGGGAGGAAAAGCTCCGGATGATTAACCGTAAGTGAGTAGGCAAATGTCCTGCCTCCTACGTGCTCACGGCAGGTTCCGCCACCGCGTCTGGATGTTCAAGAAATTCTCCTGCTTTTGTGTTTTTGTGAATGTGCCTGTGATCTCCTGGTGCGTTCATCATAATGTAAACAAACCCTGGAGAATGCCTGCACCCAATTCTTTCAGAATAAAAGTCTGAAAATGTCTTATAAGACATGATACATGTGCATGCAAAACGCCTACATTTTACAACAACTAGGGAATGGTGACATAAAATACACAACAAACACTGTTTTCAAATCATACAGATGAGAAATCAATTCATCCAACATCTTGACTAAAGCAGGAAATGTCATGTTCTGAGACGACAGATTAAACACACAACCACAAAAATGGTCATTTGTTCTGTTCAATCCATTTTTTTTTACAACACAAATAACGAGGCATCGTGGCAACGTTTAAGTTTTAGCATATTTAAAGCAGAAATAGAAATAATTAAATAAAAACAATTAAGTTTGAAGAGGTCTACAGTCATAAGGGGGCTTTGTTTTGTATTTACACATTTGATGGACTCTGCATCTATTATAAATGAAATCAATAAATATTCAAAGTCTTTGGCTTTGTGAATGTGGAATTCCTACAATGTTTAACTCCTTGTTTTCTGTATTAATTAATCCTGCAGTGAAAGTCAGGTGACTGAAAGACATGAAGCAAACAGAGTGAGTCAAAGGAATGTGTTCACCGTGTTGTCATTAACCCTTTCATATTTTTGTTACTCAGCCAGTGTTCGTGAGTCTGGTGGATCCACTGTATTTTGGGAAAAACGGATGATTTTGAGTCTCATCTTCAGGTTTGGAAAGGATGGTCCATCCTGAGCCCCTCCCACCAGACCAGCATGGACATATGCTTGTGCCTCTGAAACTGATGCAATGTTTTCATCACAGAAATGCTCCACCCACGCTGACAAATTGTTCTATTATCCAACTCTCTTTTTGACTCTTTTCACTTTTCAATGAAGGAAGCTACCACTGCTGTAATAGTGACCTTTCCACTAAATGAATGGGCGTGTACAGACAGCTGCTTGGTGGAGCAACCCATTGGAGCATCTTCTATCCCTGAACCTGACCTGTGACCCAGTACAAGCCTGGAGGAGATGCAGAAGTGTAGTTCACTCTCAAACCACTTGATTTATATTTAGCTGATAGATTATTGGGGAATTGTTCATCAATAACTTAAAAAAAAAAAAAAAACATGTGTACACCAGCTGTAGGTTGGATTTATTTAGTTGTTTGTATTTTGTGAGAATCAAGATACTTTCACTCCCACAGTTACTCACTTAAAGCTATTTGTATGTTAACGCTCCCACCCACTCCAACAGTATTTTAATTAAAACAACAGCAGAGCTTACAGACCATTTTTACTAAATGCCTCACACTGATGAGGTTCTACATTACAGCGCTGTCACAGTTACTGTCATTACAGAAGGTTATTTATCGTGTCCCATTAAGTAATTAAACACAAATACCTGGCGCCACCATCCAGTGAAATCTTGATAATCAAACTTGAAAACAGTAATCTGTGATTTATTGTGACGCTCTCATATCAAACGAGATGCACTGCCTCATCATAAACAATACATTAAAAATAAGAAGAAGTGTTATGAAAAGCTATTAAAAAGACTGAGGTTGATCACACATAAGAGATTATTAGCCTTTTTTTTTTTTACACATCACTAGATTTTCTTTTAATATTTATAGAAGATTTCTATTAATCATTTCACTCCTCTGGATTGAAATGCACATATTTGTCTGGTCTGAGGTGTGTGAGAAATGTGCACATTCTCCTGTTGGTCAGATGATGAATAATAACGAGTCAAATTTGCATCTATGGGCTTCAAAGTACAAACAACATCAGTGTGTACACAAGGAAGTGTCACAGAAAAAAGGAAAAAGTAAACTCACAAGTAACTAATATAATAATTGGTGAATGATAAACAGTCTGTATTTAAATTACAGAGCAGCCTTAACTTTATCCTTTCTGGTCATTTTCAAAACTAGAATGTGACATTTTAATCCAAATAGAGATACACAGTGTTATGAGTGTTTTGTTGTTATCTCTCATTCTGGAATAACACTGCCTCTTTTACACTAAAATTAGCTTAGTTTTTAACCTGCAATGAACCCCATTTCCGGTGGTTGCTCTGCTCTGATGAGACAGAAACATAATGAGTCGGAGGAAAGACAAAACAACTACACAACGTTACAGACGCTATTATTTGGTACATTTTACTTTGTTTCCTCATTCAAACTTTATGGCGAGTGAACAATTTTATGGCGCTAATAAAAGCAAATACAGAGAAGTCAATTTAAAAAACAAAATACGGAGCATTGTCCAAAGTTGTAAAAAAGTAAGGTTAGCTAAAGTGCCAAATCTTCTCTGTCAATGCCAAACAGCTTATTCTGCTATTGCATCTTGTTTGGTGTTGTTTATCGGATTGGACGATTGAAGTCTGAAGAAACAAGACATATTGGCAATTTAACAATTTATTAATTTAACAAACACGGGCCTGAGTAGGATGTGGAAGAGCCATACGCAGCCACAACAGCCTGGCACCTTTGCCTCATGCTGCTCACACACTGCTGTGGGATGGCATCCCATTCTTCAACCATCATTAGTCACAAGTCAGCCAAAGTGGTTGTGTTAGTCACTCTGGCATGGATGGCATGCACAAGCTGATGCCATCCAATGGGGTTGAGGTCAGTACTGCAGGCAGGCCATTTCATCCTCTTCACTCCCAAATTCTGGTGGTAGGCTCTTGGTGCTTTTCCACTATACGGTTCCGGCACGACTCGGCACAGCACAGAACACCTCAATTCTCCTCGGTTTGGTATCGTTTTCCATCACTATTTTACCGCCTCAACATGGGCGGGAATTGTGAAACTGCCGTGATGTTTGTTTCATACGCGACACACGCAAACAAGTGACTTGTAAAGCAGCTGTTTTGGTGAACTGAATCATTAGACTCAGTTAATTAAAAAGATTTGTTCACAGAATCATTCAGTACTTCCTGCCTTACTGGAGCACAGACTCCATCTGACACAGTCACTGAGCTGAAATATGGCGGAAGAGGTTGTGATGCGGCTCACTGCTCGCGATTGCCACTTTCAGCAGTGCAGTCACTAAATACACCAGACTTATTTGTTAAATGTTAAATGTTTTTTACGTACAGAACTACAGTTCAGCATTGTTTGGTTTGATTCTTGTGTCAGATGTCGCCTATGCCAAACCAGGTACCAGTACCAGGTGCTATCACTAATGGAAATGCAAAGAAAAAAAAAAACATGCCGAGTTGAGCCGTGCTGGAACTGGGTAGTGGAAAAATCTGATAAACCTCGCTCTGTGATGTCCCAGCTTTGTCATCTTGGTGACCAGCATGAGGACGACGTGCCAGGCTGTTGTGGCTGTGTATGGTTCTATGTGTGGTTCTGTGTAAGGGAAATAAACATGCTTTGTAACAATTGATTGCCAAGAAGCATTGTTATAATAAACCAAACATAAAAGTTCGGATAAATGCGTCGAAATGACAAATTTGCAGTCGACGACAATGAAAAAGCATGTTTACTTCCCACTAATTCCCAAGCTATTAAAAACCAGCTTGCCTTGCAGACTCATTTGATCATGGAATTGAATGCGGATTAATCGAATTACTCCCACTTACCAAAAACACCCATCTAATGTTTACATGGGTGTTTGGCCAGTGGGAGTACGGGGTTATATGTCACAGCGTGTGTCCTGCCTTCAGTTCTTTAAAACTCAAAAGTCCGTGGAGTAAAGGTGGCTCAGAGTTATCCAAAGGTGACCCACAGCACCAGCAGCTGACACTGCAGCCTCTCTCTCCTGCTTACTGACAACTGCCTCGTTTTCAGTGACAGGTGGCGCACTGAGACGGCAATCCATCACTGCTAATATGCTTGACTCAACCAATCAATAGTGATGTACAGTATATGTGGGCTAAGAAAAGAAGCTCTCGAAATGACTGTGAAGCGGACAGGAGTGTAACTGCCTGGAGCAAAGAGAGGTCCCCTCACTATTAATATGAGCAAAGCAGACATCTCCAGGAAGAGTCTGTTTAATATATATCTAATGCTTCCGGCCATTATAGACTCCGGTTCAAATCTAGAGGGAAATAAAAGTCTGGATAATGCCGGCTGTGAATTATATTCAAGATGTAGATGGAAGGGCCGTCTCTGCAGCTGTAATGTTGTAGATCTTGATGAGAGTTTTTGCTTTGGATCGGGGTAGAGTAAAACAAGTCATCCATCAGGGCTGATGATGTTTTCCCCAGGCATCCTGCAGGGAAGCTATTCGAAGCCTCTTGGTAATGATAAAGCAAATGTCTAATGGTGATTGTGGCGGCATTACCCACAGCCCCACCAATCACAATCAAGACGGTGCTGATTAACATCTGCAATCCTGCATAAACAAACCCCAGTGTTGGTTAACAACAGAAAGCACTCTGCATTCAAATAAAAACACACTCACCGGGTGTGATTCAGCTGCTGTTTTCCATGGTATTTTCAGGATTGTAAATTGGTGGATCTGCATCTTTTTTTCAAACAGCTACCCACGTTGTGCTCCATTTTCACCCTTTTGCCCTTTCTGATCCTTCATATAGTTTTAGGTTTTCTTTACTTCATGTTATAAAGATGAGCTAACACAAAAAGTCCGACAACAAAGACACCATGCGCGAGGTTAAGGCAGCAGTGCAAGCAGTGGAGTCTGTTAACCTCTGCTGTGAAAAAGAAATGACCTTCAACCTCTCTGCTCTCTTTTTTTTTTATTTAGCTAACGTCAACTCAGATCAGAATGCTACTGGTGGAGATAAACACAAAAAGATAAAATATCTATTCTAAAACTAATCAGAATGCATGAATTTCAAATACAGTCTAATCCCACCCACTGAACTTTACTTCACTGTTTGCCAGTAACAGCATTGCAAACACGTAACACAGCACATACATCAGTCACGTACACACAATAGCCCAGGTGTCAGGCTCATAGCTCAACACACGAGTATACACGATTCAAATATGTTAACATTTGCATTTGTAATACATTATTCACACCGTAAAGAAAGCACGGTTAAGGTAAATGGTACTCAGACTGCATATCTATGCGAATAACTGTAATTTAATCAAGAAGCTATGAGAAATTGTGTCACAGCGGACCCATAGTGACATCGATGAAGGAAAAGTGGAAACTTTAGAACAAATTTAAGTCGTCTAGTTCTGTCAAACTCAAACAGAGAGTGAATTATATTTGGAGACTTTTACAAACAGTAGTCTGGGCAACCAGGATTACGACAGAAAAATGCCAAAACACCATAGACAATAGCAGAGACAGGCGTTCAGGTTGTTATGGTGTTCCCAGGATCGTCTTATAGGTCCTTTGCTCTTCTTACTGCGATTGCATTTTTCAAACAAAACAAAATTCCAGCCCAGTTTTAGCTTTCCATTTTAACTTTACTAAAAATTGTATCTGCGATCTACTTTGCTGTGTATTAAACTAGCTCGCATGCTACACACAGTATGTCAGTTTATTCTCGTGCAAACCAGACATACAACCTAAACAGACAAGTACAGGGACAAGCTTTTCTCTTTGATTTTCTCTCTTTTTCTTCATGTTTTTGAATAACCTGGTAGAACTATACTATTTGCGCTGTAACGACGACAGCGCTAATACCACCGTGCTATGTTAACTGGCGGAACAGAAATAAAACTCTACAGTCGTGAAAAGTAACACAGCATTTGGTGTATTACATATTCTGCTGTCTGCAATGATTCGCAATAGTGACCTAGGTGAGACAGAGCAGTGGCTTGGCTCTGATGACATTTTAATGGGAAACTAATGGGGGCTTCTGCAGACAGACCTCAGTGGGTTCAGTGTGAGGTCAATGAGCCATGAGAAACAAGCTAATTGCTGCTTCATAAAGGCTGTGTGTGAAAACAGTTATTGTTCTGCTCAACCCTCCGTGGGAGGTACTTTTGCTCCGGGTTGAGGTTTTATATTGTGCAGCAGGCTGTGTGCACTGATGCAAAGATTAAAGTTTACTACGTGTTTTACAACTATTACATAAACACATAGTTGTACTGGAAAAAAAAAGATAATTTAAACTGCTGTACAAGAAAAATGTTTCATGCAAAAAGTCCATGATTATTCTTGTGTTTTCGTTTCATTTTGGGGCATACTTTTCATCCCAAGGGGAAAAGGTTAGGGGAATTTAACGTTTCATATTTACTGTATATCTAACATAAATGCTGGAAAATAACTTGTTTGAAGCACTAAAGCCAAATAAAAAGTAATGTACTGAATTTTGTAACCCAAACATTTAATGTGCCATTTTGGCATGCTTGAAACAAATGTGGTTATGTTGCAAAATGATTTTTTTGATTTGAGTATATTTTAAATAATTAGACTGTGATAATTGAGGATGAGATCTACTATGTGTTTCAGTTTTGAATATTTCTGAATAATTATTTAATTAGAAAAAAAAAGGGAGTGAACTTGAGGAGACTGCAAGCTAAACACGTTCAGTCGTTGATAAGAAAAAATAAGAAAAAGGTCATTTTCTGTGTGCATTTTTTTACTCTTTAAATGTTCTGTATGTGTCCGTGATAAACTACCACCTGAATGACCACTTTTTCAAACAGGTGTTGCAGTTGTTACTTGATTTGTGACTTTGTTGTTTGATTTTAAATTTAGCTGCAATTCAATATTGATTGTGTGGCACATATCATTGAAGCAACTTAAGGTGAAGTTGTATATTGCAAGTAAGTGAATTCCGGTACAACATGGCAGACTCAATGGAAGAGGAAGATAATAAAAAAAAAAACATCAATTCTAATTTCTCAGGTGATCATCGATCATCATTTTAAATATTGTATCCAATCTCTGTTGATAGATATCCCAAAATTCATTCAGATATCAATTGTTTCCAACATGTGTTTATCATGTTTTGTAAATGTGTAGAGAACATAATACAATCAGATATTGGACAATTAAACTGCAGCCTTTGGTAATTGCAAACTGCAACTTCAATTTGCCTTGATTAGCTCTTACTGTGCAAGAGCATTTGTTTGTGCTGCTCATATTATTCATGATGCCTCTGTTCATATTTAAAATGAAAACCACCAGGACCTTAAAGAGTAGCTGAAAGAGCTTCTGTGCTTCTGCTTCTATATCCAAATGTCTGATGTAAATAATGATGTGGAAAGTGAGTGAAACATGAAAGTGAGGGGTTTTTTTTTTCTCTCATATTATGGCATTTTAGTACAAGCTGTCACTTTCCCCAGAGTGCACTTTGTGAGGGCTCTATTTCTGGGCGCACACACAGTGAAAAGTTCAATTCAATAACTGTCTCTGTAACATCTCTTCCAACTGCCAAACTCCTAAAGCAGACATTGTGTTCTGGTGGCATGTTTGAACTGCTGAGTCTTCATTTTGCAACTTACCGGAAAAATAAAAATCTTTTCAAGCTCCTCAAATCTGATCCCTCTGAACTCAGATGCACCAGATGACCATGCGCACAAAACTGCTACAGGTGCATTTGGTTTGCACTCAACAACACCAGGCAGTGTGCAGCCGACTGCAATTCACACTATGCTCATTTCAGGGAAACTGGAGCTCGGAGTCGCTGTTATTGCAGCCTGTGAGGACACGTGAGTAAACTGTTTTTAACATCTGGCCGTGTGAAAGACACAGGACATGATGGCTGTATGTGGAACAGAAACACAGGCGTGTGCAGCGTTCAGGGAGCGGTTTCCCTCCTGCACCAGGACTGTAGAGTCAGAAAAAACTTCTCAAATGGCTCAGCATACAGACAGGACAATAAGCAGTAATGCAACACTCAGTGTGTATAGATCTTAAGAACAAGTATAAAAACTATAAGAATAGAATATAAGATAAAGCTGTGGATACCTGTGCAGTGACTGTTCATCAGGTTTCATTTGTCCATTGTTCATTGTTTATTTAAGATGTTTATGGCATTGGGTATGAATGAGTTTTTGTGGATGTTTGAGACGAGGACCAGTGACATATTTAAGACAAAGCATGAAGGGAACGAGCTAAATAACATCAGACGCTTCCACACAGGTGCACATCATGCTACATTTAAAATCCAAATTAGGATTTATTCGTAATTGTATTTATACATCTTTAAACTATTTTCTTCCCAATTTTCATTGTGTATCATTGTTGTTGTTGTTATGACGGTGTGCCTACTAACTCCTGCTTGGTGATTGGTTTCTTCAAATAATGTGAAACCTTGTTTTCTTTTGACTGTTAAAACTGTGATTATACGAATAAAAAGTCTAAAAATAAAAAAATTGAAATGGATGAATCATTGTCAATCTGTCTGTCTTACACAGACTAACTTGGGAAAATAAAGGACATTTTGGATTAAATTGTGACACCAAATTCTTATTTTGTTACTGACTTTTTCAACCATGTATGGAACGGGATAAGATTAAAACATAATGGAGAAACAAACCATGTCAGCGTCAAATAAAGAATCACCGAAGCTTCTGTCACGTTTATTCTTTTAAACCGAGTGGTGTCATGTGACATCCGCATCTGGATTTATGTGCACGTCATCAGTAAATAAGGTCTGAAATTGTGCTCGACGGTGCACATTTGTTGACACTGCTGTTGCATTAGAGCAGAATGTAAGGAGAAACTGAGGAGCGACCTTTCCTCATGTGACTGAGAATGTCCATGCAGGATGTGATAACTCCGCATCAGCGAGAACAACCCGTCCACAGTTACACAGAGAGGGATGTTTTAGTGGCGCTCCGGTGCATGAAGCCCTGATTACAAAGATGAACACTCATCTCAGAGTTCAGTGGCATTATGACTATAGATACTATTCCACAGCGATGTGGAAAATAGTGCAAAAAACTGCTCTGGTCAAATGAGGTGTACACCGAGAGACTAGTGAGGCCTAAATGCTTGACCCCTATTATCAGAGGGGATCCTGTGACTCTACTATACTGTGGCGGCTAATTTACTGCCATGATTTGGATCCATTTGTCAACTGAGAGCAAAGGGTCGCTGCAAATCAATACAAAGTTGTTCGGAGTGATCACTTTTATCCTGTGATGAACCATGTCAACCCCTGATGGGAGGGGCCTCTTCCAGGAAGATGCAGCACATATCTATATACTGCAGGTCAGCAGGGGTCAATGAACAGCTTGATGACAATGTAAATAATGTATATTGCACACGCATGTTAATCGCTTCTCCACCACCATCATTGAAAAACAAAATGGTACGGTAAAGATTTAAATTTTAAATATTGGTGCTGTCTCGTGGTCGGATGTTGCCATCAGTGTTTAGAAAATGGACAAAGTCCCCAGGACCAGAATGTAAAGCTAATGTGGGAATGCATGAAACCTGTATTCTCTTGAATTGCCATCAGGGGGCGACTCCACTGATTGTTGACGTATGTGATGCAAGGCATATTTCAGTGTGAATGAAAAATAAAGCATTATCTCATCTCAAACCTTTCCTTCCATCCATCAATCCATCTATCTGAGATGAGACTCATTAAAAAATATACATATTAATCCCAAAATGACTCAAATGTTATGTACACAGTGAACCGCACTCACTCATGTCTGACTGAACTCTCCCCCACAATATGCACTGATTATTATGAAAGCGTCTCAAGCACGACGCAGTTTTGTTGCAAGGTCAACAACAAAAATCCCGAGCATTCGCGGCACCGCCTGCGCTAATCGTCTTTTTGCTGAGAGGTCAGTGGGTGAAGGAGTCCCCGGGGTGTGTGTGTGCGCGCGCGTGTGTGTCCAGCTGACCATGTGAATGTGTCCATTGTGTAGGAAGCTTACATCTGTAGTGTGGGGTCAGAGGTCACGCTGCAGTTAATGCTGTTCTAAATTGCCTTTCCTTGGAGATTCACCCCCATTGAGACACCTGAGAAAGGTGGGAAGGTCACGCTGTGAGGAATAGGGTGAGGGAAGTGGATGTGAGACTCAAAGAAGCCCATGCAAGGCCATTTAACATATCCACTATGCTGACTCATCACCATTACAACCTTTGTGACAATGGGTTGGATTGAATTCCGCTCGCCTCTTTTATCTTTTGTGACACGTCGACTGTCTCTTCCAGAACAGTGTACAACAGAAACATCACTGAACATTTATTTTCATTTCCCCCTGCAATTGAGCGTTTCTGATAAGCTCATTTTTGTTTTTACCTTCAGATAATTTGGATAAACAACATTAATAACATCAATATGCATGTGTTTGGATTGTGATAGGTGGAAAACACGCATGCACATGGGAAGAACATGCTTCAAACTGGGAACTCTGTTTCTGTGAGGCCGAGGGCCAACTATGATACTAAATACACATTATTAAAGATCATATTATTACTAATTGAATATTTATAATTGTACTGTTCATTGAATATGTGTATTATGTTATTTGAATGCATTCTATAATCTCCACTCTGAAACCACTCGATGTGTATCATCCCACCATATGATTAATGACTGAAAATGATTTTTAGGACACATCATTACATACTTTACATTAGATTGCAGTCATTAGTAACCAGGATAGTATAGTACACTGTATTCAATCCATAATACAAAGCACAATGATTAGGTAATTGTTCATGTCTCTTTACTCATAGACATTCCACACTGCTCCAGGTCACATGATTAAAAAAAAAAGATAACTTGGACCCTTTCCCTGTTTTAAATGAAGGATGTTATCAATGCCGACACAGCAGAGACTGAGATTCACACCCTGACCGAGACTCTCCAACGGCATCGCTCGAGGATCAGATTTCCCCTTTAAGAAATTCTGAGAGATAAAATAAAATAATAAGTTTACTTCAGAATGTCAACGGAAGACGTCTCCAGTTTAATAAGACACCTACAAAGTGAGGATTGTTGTAGTGTGTTGTAACCTCCTGTTCTTGCAGGTATAACCATATATTATACAATGATCTATTAGAAATGAGGCAGAGCTGAGTGAAACCTTGTTGTTTCCTCTGTGGACCGGTGCAGCTCTCCCACCAGTGCTCTCTACATTTACTTTGAAACTAACAGAATCAGGTCTACGGTGTTAAATATTTTATCGTACCTCTCCATGCAACTGTTTCCCTGCTCCAGCAACCACGAACACTAAAGAAAAAGAAGGTTGAAGAGACAGCAGCGCCGAGAGACACCTGGCTGACATGCATTTACATTCTGGCGAGGTTGCGCGGGGAGTGTTTACCTCTTTGCACTGCACCACACGAGGAAAGGTAAACATGTCACAAACTGCAACAAGGGACTTCAGAGAGCACCGGTCTGTGGGCAGGAAACTTGTATTCATCTATTCAATACATTTTCAGGAATAAAGTGATGATTGGCCTTGTACTCCATTCACCACTGAAGATTTCAATCCTGCATCGGCCGAAAGACAAGCCACAGGTTGGCCGTGTAGTGAAAATGAATAGAAAACATTGGCTCAGATCCTTAGTGTAATTTTTAGGGGGTTACATTCAGGGGCTGAGAAGAATGACACCGAAAGCAACTCTATCTGCAGTGTGGCCCAGAAGCCATTACTGGATATGGTGCTGTCAGCTGCACAGCACAGCTCCTTTAAGAATGAGGCTTTCAATCAATCTATGAAAAGCCAGTATCTCTGTGGAATGAATGAGACAGAATAACTCATGATGGCGGCAGCAGTCAAGTGAGTAGGTGTTCAAAAGCAACGCGGTTGTCTAGAAGGAATCGTCTCGCTTTCATTCGGGCCGTCGACCTCGCTGCATTGTTTGTGTTAATGATGGTTTCTTGGCTGCTGTCAGCCGTATTTACAGGGATGACACTCCTGAGAGGAGCCAACGTGACCGGACTTTATTGTCAGGGTGGGTCGTTTTTCCATGTTTAGACCTTCTGTGATTCCTAATCTCTGCAAATGTTGGTGTTGTTTACATCCAGAGTGGATTTTTTCGCCTGAGTTTTACACGAAACCGACCTATCACATACGCTAAATATAAATGCTGGCAGTTAAGCAAACAATAAATGGATTTATAATTAAAAAATTACTTAGTGAGTTAATGTAATTCATTACTTCCAACTCTGGTAACAACTCCTCTGTATGGACAGGGTCTGGTTTCTGCAGAAAGAGAGAGAAAGGCAGTGCATCATGACATGCACCCAATATGAAGGACTCATTCTAACGCAACAAAAGCATAGTGCTTCTAAATGTATGGTAATTATACACTGAAGAGAAACCTCTGCACCTTTTAGTTTAGCGGTGACATGACATGAATGTGTGGACTTTGAGTTGAGATTCTGAGTTTTTCAAATATCTGGAAGAGCAAAGAGACAAAAGAGGATGGTGTTTGTATAATAAAGTGTAATCAGGAGTCTGAAATCCAGAGAGAGTGACACTGATATTGATAAATAAATAAATGAATAAATGAATAACCAATACAATATCAATGTAGCCCCTTTTGTATAATTCCAGTTTGCTGCCTGATTGGTGGGCATCACAATGTCATGCTGGAAAATAAAGTAGAAGATGGTAAAATAACCTCATTAAACGATTGTGTTATTGGAATCTGAGCCTATAAAAATTGCCTGTGTCGCAGAGTCATTTGACCCAGGAATTAATAATAAGTCTATTCCCATTGTAGAAGACAGATGTTAGCCAGTGTCAGTTTAAAACCCGATACAGCCCCTGATGCAGTGCCTTTATAATCCAACGCCATGGTAACCAATAATTATAAATAAGAGCCAGAAAATTGAATGCCTCATTATCATGTGGAAGTTTTCTCCCCAATGACACACAAATTATCAGCAGCCCGTTGTTGCATTCAGTCATTTTATGCCTCCGTGTTCCCTCCTCCCTTCTGCTGATTATACTGTACAATGTGTAATTTACAGCACTCACTGTCAGGAAGATGTTTTTCAATGGAAGCAGGTGACAATTTTGGATGGCGAGAGGAGCAGTCAGGAGTGAGTCCTCCTAACTTTCAGACTGCACATTCACCCGTTTTTATTAAAGAATACTGGATAATATTTTCAGTTCTTTCACCGGGCTATTCACAAATTCCCAATTGCCCCGCTTCACTACACTGCAAGTTGCTTTCAGGAAAACTCGACACAAAAGCCGGGCAGTTGTGTTACTTATGGGGATTTGCAACTCTGAGCTTTTGGCAGCCATTTATTTTAGCTCGAGATGCTGCTCTGCAGCCTGTCGCACAACTCGGAAGGTAAATAATGATGTGGCTGATTTCTTCTGACATGATTCTGTGTCTCTGTTCTTACATGCTTTATGTTTATTATGGCAAGGCTGAAAGCCGGGGGTTATACTGTCAGTGGCATTTTACTGTTGGTTCATTACGTGAACTGTATTCGGCTCTAATGGCACCCTGAAGTGATTAATACAAATTTATGAGCAGCTGTATTTTAAAATGCAAAAACAGACATTAAGGGGAAATACATCTCTTACTTCAGTCGTGTCACAAGGGCTCTGACTTAATGTTTACAGCATAATATATAAATTGATACCGCGAACACACATACACATTCCGCTGAATGAATAATCAGTCTAATATCCGTGAAGAGACACAAACAGCTGAAGGGGCAGAATGGGAGCGCAGAACCAGGTTGCACCTCAGAGCAGCTTCTGCTCGTCTCCATTTTTTTACTTCATCCTCGCCACTGTTTTTGCAACAAGCAGCTTGTGCGAGTCCCAGCTTTCATATCGTCCTCAGTTTAAAGCAAATGGCTTGGCTCAGTGTTAACAAGCAACAGCATGGCTGTGATTATCTGCAGTGCTACTGTACTAAAGAGAGCATTACAGCCCCCGGGCCTCACAGATGTCACCATTCCACATGCACTGTGCTGTAATCAACAGAACAACTCTGATCAGCCTCCTCACTGCTTTACAAAGAATATCTCTGCTCAACCATATTAATCAAATCTATGGGACGTTCAGTGTCTCCTCTGCAGCTTGGAGCCTCCATCTAATAAAAGCTATGCGTCTAATGGACTTCACATTTTATGGTCAAAGTGTTATTATAAAAAAGCAAGTGTCCGTACAGTTTTAACACAAACACCAGAGTAATATAAAATGGTACTTAGTGAATGAGTAATAAAGGGAAACTAAATCTGTGTCCACAAGACAAGTGCAGAGAAAGTTAAAGGAGCTTATAACAGTTTGTTTCTTTATAAAAAATGAATTAGTTAGATATTTATTGAGGTGCATTTGTATGTGGTTATATTTTTCTCTTATTCATTTTGGACCATCTGCACAGTTTGTACTTGTACTGTATCTGTTTTGGTCTACAAGCAACCAGTATGTACATGTACATGTACATGTATGTGTGTGTGATATTACTCATGTTGTAGGGACGTAAATCTGTTACATTATGGGGATAAAAATCAAGTCCCCATAATGTATATTATTATGTTTCAAGGTGAAAACCTGTTGAATGGTTCGGATGAGGTTATGGTTCGATTAAGGTTAGGGTTAGACCAGTAGTAGTAGTTACAGTTAAGGTTTAAGGCGGAATGATTTTGGTCAAATTCTTTTCATTTCTGATTTAATTTGTTTTGGTAAAGCTTCAAAACAAAGTAAAACTTTAGTTCACATGTAATGGTTTGTATTTATGGGACTTTTCTAGTCTCCATGACTATTAACTAAGGCGGCTTTACACTCACACATACATACAACACGTACAGTATCTACACATCTATCATCATACCCATTCATACACTGCGGGCACACCAGTGGTTCATTGTCTTTCCCAGGCAGACTAATGAAGCCGGGGATTTAACCCACAACCTTCCATGTGAAGGATGTTCCACTGTATCACTTATCCACCTGTTACGGTTACTGTTTTAAACTAGGTAGAGAATTACCAAATGAGACCCTTAACATATTACCTACTGTATTTCAATGCAATGACGAGAACTCAAAGATATGAATTCTTTCCAACACATTTGTATTACTGTTGTTGACTAGCAACAGTAATTGTTATCCGGCATAGAACAAACAAAAACATAAGGAATAAATTGCAGCCTTTCGAGATTTGCTAATTGCATAGTTCCAAAGTCCTATTTTGATTTGAAAACAATTAATTCTTCAGACTTAATTGTCGGTGTTTATTTTTTTAAATAATCTCAGAAATAAGAGAACGCAGTCAGAGATTGTAAACCTTAAGTAAGGCCGCTCATTTCCCCACAGTGCCCTTCCACCCACCTACTGTATGTGGCAAGGATGAAATTATTTTAAATAAAATCCTAAATCTGGATCCAAATCACCAGCAACATCTCACTATTTCTTTCTTGAGCCATAACCAGAAATTCTCATCCAAATGTGTCTTTTTACTTTTGGAGTTATGCTGCTCGTAAACCGACAAATGCAGTCAAAAACATAATCTAAGTGGTGTAGGAGATTATATTCCCTGGTGGTGCCTTTAATCCTTTTTGTAATATATTTACAATGCACAAACATCTCACATCAGACTGATTGCTATATGTCTAAAATCTAAAATGTAAATAAAAATGTAAATAACTTTATTTGTGGCCCTTTTGTCGTTTCTCCAAAATGTTTAATATTTATATTACTTCTATACGATGGACTATATTTATATAGCCTTTTACATTGACCTCTTCATATACACATTCACAGAGCATTTATGTATAAATGCATATTTCAGACAATTTCTGTCCATCACTATTCCACACAGACTGAGCTTCCTGAGCTGCAGCTGCTGCAAAATATGCGTATAAACCACAACAAGCTGAATATTACTTTTGTATAGAATCACCATATATAACTGCTGCCAGCATGTGCACAAACATGTGTTCTATCAGCAAATACAAAGCAACATCATTATTTGCTTGGACTCATCTGTGTATGTCCTGTGTTGCTCCCATTCAGTCTGTGGTTTCTAAATGTAGAAGTGTGTAAATTCACAATACATTTATATGTATTAGTTAATAATCGCTCATCTTTAGACAACTTATGTAAATATTTGATCTAAGGGCTTTGTATCTTATAATCTATAGCTATAGCCCGCGTCCTCAATCACTTCATTACTAAAGCACTATAATGTTCAAACAGGATAGTTTCATGTCCATTAAAGGCTTTAGTTTTGTTTAAACAATCAGTAGAAAGTACTCCAAATTCTTCTTGCGCCCGGTCTTTATCCCAAAGCAAAGTAAGCAATCTAAAAAGATCCAATCAATGTTCCTTCAACTGGAACATTTCTTGAGCCATTGCCCAAACCTGTGAAGTCTACAATGATTGAGCTGTTTGTTGCGACGGCGTGATGAACCCTGAACACTGAAAACTAAACTCTTCCCTGGAAGATGAGCAACAACTGAAAAATCCTTTCACTCAAGAGTGTGACGTCACATATCAAACATCAATACTATTAATGTCTTCATCAGAGTGATGTCACACTCCTCTGTGTGTTGTTATCGTGGCTCTAGGTTGGTGCCAACGGGATCGTTTACAGTGTTCGTGAGACGACGTTTGAGCATTCCACATCATGTTCGTCATTGATTAACTTACTGTAATTTACTCTCGCAAAAGAAATCATCACAAATGCACTTTTGCAAAAAAAGGAATAGGAGTTCAGTTCCAGGATTTAGCATGTTCCTACCTGCAACCAGCTGAGCTGAGTGCCGCTGGCTTGAGGCACTGATTGCTGGAAAACACAACACTGCTCGGTCAGCATGAGGAGAAGGTTGCCTATATAGAACAGGGATCCCTCCAGAAAGATTTTGGTTTTGTAATTGTTTTGTTTTTTTTGCAAAAAAAATAAAATATAGGTGAAGTCTCACTCCATGTGTGTGTACCTGTATTTTTGTGAGGTCCAGAAAGACATACAAACCTATCTTTGTGGGGACATTCTGTCTGGGTCCCACAACTTTAAAGGGCTTTTTCTAAGGTTAAGACATAGTTTAGGATTGGGTTTAGATTACAATAAGGGTAAGGGTTAAGGTTAGGCACTAAGTTGTGATGGTTAAGTTTAGGGTAAGGGGCTAGGGAATACATTATATCTATGAGGTGTCCTCACTAAGACATAACAACACGTTGTGTGTTGTGTAAGTGTGTGTGAGAGAGAGAAAGATGAAGGAAGAGAGAGGAGAATATTGTGGAAACCAAACAGACAACAAGTTGTTCATAGTTTACTGAAATACTACAATGGTGTCATATTTGCCTTCTTTTGACCGACCCACCCAGACCAAACTAGAAATTGAATTACAAGTTCATGACATGACATGACATTACATGACATGTAACATGCTGTTGAGTAGTAACAGAGAAAACAAGATGGCAGAAAGCAGTTTGAGGCGTCCAGCTAAAGATGCGTCTCCAGTTTTACTTTTAAGAAAGTACACATTTTTATTATAGGATATAAAAAAGACAAGGGTTCATTTTGGTCTGGCATTTCACCAAAGTCATTCTAGTCCCTGGACTAATAAGTTATGAATACCTTATGTCATATTTCATTATTTTAATATGTGTTTAATTAGTGACTGGCTATAGAACAGGCATGCATGCTTAACTGTGATGCTCAAATATTACACATTAGTCATGTAAAATGAGTGAATCTCTCTATATACAGTAAACTAAATGTGTTTTCACCCCTATATTCAATTGGTGCAGTCATGTCAACACTGCTGATGATTTGTCTGCAGCATCAGGATTATGTACAAGTCTCAACATATTTTAAAATCTACCCTAGTATAGAAACCCAAGTGGAAGAGCATGCTGCACAATTGAGGAACTGAACATCAGTCTGAGAAACACAGCTACGCAGGCCCTGAACAGCCACATGAGAAAAAAAACACCTCTAAGCAGACGGTTAAAGAACAACAATGACTAATTTTCTAATATAAGGAAAATAAAAAATCAGTTTTCAACTCATTAAATGAACTTAAGTACTTCTCATTCTCCCAGCAACACTTTATTGGACTGCTAGATATTTGAACAGGCCGTACAAGGTATTCAAGACAAAAGTCTCACTGGTCAAAGGACATGTCAGTAGTGTAGAAAAACATGGTGAGACATCCGTAGAGCCGCTGTTAAGAGGACGCTACAGTTTATTAAAGAGAGAGGATGTTGATGCTTTAAGAAAAGAAAATGATCTTTTCTTTGCCCTAACCAGGTTCCTGCTGTGCTAAAACCAATCTGCTGTCTTAACCCTTATTCACTCTTACACCCTTATTTTCTAACTGCAGCCAAAAGTGGTTAAAATGTGTTTATATGAAAATGTAATAAAAAAAAAAAAAATGGTAACGTTTTCCTGCACAACAGAAAGTGTTTTTGCAGAAATGGATAATGGCATATGATCGTGGGCAAATGGTTTGCACTTGTCACTCTTTTAGAAACTACAACTTACACGTTGTCAGCAGTGTATAGTTGTGTCTCTCTTGTTTTGCTCTGCTGCAAGATGCATGCACACTGATATTTCACAGACTTCCCGTCTGGACTTTGAGTGCGACAGTTTAACCACAACACAGACTAAAACTTCACTGGAGTTTTTTGTGTGTTGCTTGTTTCCACTGAACGACAACGACGTCGTCAGGAATGAGCAACAAGAAACATGTTATTACAATATAAGCAGTGCGGTGGCCTTGCTTGTTCACTTCTCTTCTCACTTGTTGGGCTCTTCCTTCCAAAACAAAAATCTGGCTTTTACAGACAGTGCCTGTTTCTTTCTTCTTCTTTTTTTCCCCACCAAACACTCTCACTGTACATGTATGGAGGCATAAGTCTTTTGCCTTTGACAATGAGGATCAAACTATGACTTTTCTCTCTTTAGCCCGATGTGGAGCAGCAGTCAGAGAGAGAGAGGGAGCGAGAGCCCAGCCTGTCAGAGTCCTAATCGTTGGGGAGAGAACCTTGGCTGTGTATGCACAGCAGACGCCAGCACCAATTAGACAGGTGTATACAGTGTGCTAGTGCATGAGGGGAGAGCGGACAGGCCCTATTCTCTGCACAAACACCGGTTCTGCGCCGCTGCTGCCAGATCAATGCAGCTCTCGGGCTCAGAGAGCTGGACCAGGAGGCCGTGCAGTGGGCAATGAGTCCGAGAAGGGCATACAGTATGATTCGATGACAAAGGAGGCAACGAGAGATTGATGCCGATCACAAAGACATCTTGTCAAAGCCTGTTGTTATTTCCTCTTGTAGCATTTTGACGGTGAAGAGACGTGATGCCAATCTGCATGTGTGAATACACAGAGCCACGGTACAGCGCCGTTAACTTCCTAATATCACGTATTGTGATTAATCATCGTTATGCAACTATTAAGTCCTCTCCAAAAAGAAAATAGATGTAATGCAAACTTCTGCTCAGTTTCCAACTGTTTCAATAAGGGCAAAGATACAAATTTCAACCAAACTACACAGTCACATGGACTTATATGAGGCACTATTACATCATTTTCTTTTCTTGCCGTTATTATAACACTATCGAACAAGATTGCAGCAATCTGACAACAACATGACACTCTGATGTGTTTACACCCAAAAACACACCCGCTATAAATGAAGACACAGCGCTGTTAAAGCTGGGGATGGGAAGGAACTCTTGTTGTTACAATAATAATTATTCCATAATAGTATAATGTAAATCAAGTGATCTGAGAGAGAACTTGATTTCTGCACCTCCTCTGGGCTCTGTTTCCAGAGTTTGACCAATCACAGGGTTGTTCAGGGAGAGAGAAGGAACGCTTCAGTGGGCTTTTAGTTGGCTGAAATGATGCCAAGGTCCAAATTTGACCAAATAAGGTTAATTTTTCAACAACCTCTCCTCTGAGGTCTCTAAAAGAGATTTTGGTCACAGAAAATAATCGCTGCGAATCCAGTCCAATCATGTAGTGAATGCGGGAACAGCGTCATTATTTTCCAAAGGTTTCTGCATCCACAGAGTTTTCAAAAACACAGTATGGACACCTTTGCTCATCTATCACATATAAAGCGCGTGCATCTGTCCATCCTCATCTGACAAGGAGCTCAAAACACAGAGCCTACTGACCTCGAGATGATACACTACAATCAATTTTTTCAGAGCATTTTTTTTTTCCAGACCATCTGCTCCCATAAATGCAGCCTTTAGTGTTATTACATGTATTTTAGCAAGTAAGATTGTACCTCGCATCAAATTACCACGAGTAAATGCCACACAGATAAGCTCAGGCCTTTGGAGTATAGATAATCCAGCGTTGCCTGCTAAAATAGCAGCTAATTAACCGACTGTCTTTTGAAACAAGAGGGGGCTCAAGTGAGGCGTTATTAAATTTAGTGTACCATGTGATATATAGTGAATATTTTGTTGCCTCCTGCTTGCTGATCACCGTCCATTAAATCCGCAGCGGCTTGTGTCAGTCTGTGGCAGTTATAGGCCATATGAGCTGCATGATTCATTGATATTATTCTGAAAGAGGCAGAGAGTGCTGCTAGCTCTTTAGGCCGAGGCAAGACGTCAACACAAGCATCACTCAAACCGGCCATTGATTTGCAAGAAATATCCCTATTTGCTGGGGGCGTGACGTTGAGTGGCAGCCACAGCATGACAGCAATCAATTAGATCATGTTAAGTATTGCAGCAGCTGGGAAGCTGGGGAATTACTCCGAGACTTAACGTGGAATTAAGTGTATCTGTGAGCGGAATTGGATTTGGAGAATGTTCTCTTGTCAGAGCTACAGCCAAATGAGAGACATTCAGCTCATTGTGCGTCTATCCGCGCCGCGCTGCGATTTTCAAAGACAAATACACCAGAGAGCTGAAGCGATGTTCAAAAATGACAGAATGTGGGATGTGACGCTGACACATAAAGCAGGTGCGGTTCAAAGCACATCACATCCCGCTTGCAACGTCTCTAATTTAAGTCAGAGAGGCTCTGTCGCATGGAATCTCAAACTGGGGAGGAGACAGAGATATTGTAAAGCACATGAACGCAGCCTTCAGGAAACCAGCCTTGACTGACAGAGATGAGGGTAAACACTTCACAAGCGCACTGCTCGCTTCAGAGTGGCTGTTATGCAAAGAGGGGTGATAGATGGAGAAAAGGGAAAATGAAAGTACTCCACCCCTAGGCCTCCTCAGCTCCTCTCAGGAGGTGTCAGGAGCTTTGTGTAGAGAACCCAGTGCCCCCATTTCCTGTGAGAGGGAGTAGTGCTGAATTTTGATAACACTCATTTCCAACAGAGCGCTTCAAAAGAGGAAAAGGCTTGGAGACAATTAGCCTGGATAGCCCTTGTTGAGATCAACAGGCGAGTTTGGATAGGTTAATCAGTCATAATCGTACAGCAGGTGTGGAACACGGAACCTCACAATCCTCCACCACCCAAATTATATGATCATTACATTCACAAAAGTGCGTCATTTAATTAAACACAGTGTCCTTCTCGGCTGTCTCTTCCTTATTCAAAAGCATGAAGCAGCGCTGATTGCATCAGATCAGTGACACCGAGAGCAAATTGCTTTTCTGCCGTGGCAGGGATGATGAAGGGTGTGGGAGCAGGCTGTGTGTGTGTGTGTGTGTGTGTGTCGGTGGGGGTGATAGGAAGAGAGTGTTGCTTATCACAGGAGAGGCACAATGGTGACTTAAAACTGAAGATGATGCAAAAATGTGTTGTGTGAAAATCATCTTCTCAAGTCACAAAAAAAGATTTCAAGTTGCTTTATTTTTAATCTGAACAAAATAAATCTTTTGATTAATCTCTTGCAGGCCTGCATATCTCTTTCTCTCTCACACACACACACACACACACAAAGTACATGGAAATGACATGCCATTAAAAGAAGATTAGAATGATGTCACCATTTGCCCTTCAGCTATGAAAACAGGCTGTTCCCCATATCGCTATGATTACATTGTAAAAATAAGGACTTAAAAGGAAATGTGTTTGTTTTGTGATGTTGGAGTGGAAATCGGAGCCGTCCGCAAAACACCAGTTTCTGCCAAGCAACCATCACAGTTTGTCTCCAGTCATTCTCACTAGTAATGTGTGAAATCCACCAACAAACAAGTCTTTGGATGTAAATAAACCAATATATTTTACTTAAAAAAAAGAACATTTAAGAGTGAACTTGATCACGTAATCCTTTCTTTTCCAAAATTCAAGTCATGCCGTGATTTGTTCACAAAAAGCAGCTGTGTAGCTGTGAATCAGGAATTTAACTTCTTTTTTTTATTTAGTCACAGAGTAGATGTTGTGTGATGTATGAAGAATAAAACTACTGTAGACAACTAGACAACCTAAACTCTATAAATAGTGCTGCTATATATACACACACACACACACACACACACACACACAACACTGATGTGATACGATACATTACAACGTCTTTGTAATTTTGAATCCCGTGGCAGCTCCATTACAACACAACACAGAGCACGGCACAACAAAAGAGTGAAAAAGAAACTAATATAACATCAAAAACCAAAAAGCTCAGAATCATCAAGGTACCACATTTTACATCAGACCAAAGTCAGTCAGATGCCTCAGCTGAGAAGTGGACAAATTTCCCACAGAAAGCCATTAAATAGTTGTCAAGATATTTCAGTTTGGACAAAAGTGATGGACCAACTGTCGTCCTTTGAGCCGTGACTCTAAATCACACAGACAAGAGAAATAATGACTGAACTGGTCTATAACTTAAAAAACCCAGGAGGAGCAAAGAGCTGGTAAAGTTCCCAGAGGCTCCTGTATCTGATATCTGCCCATCATCATATATGATATATGATAGAACAGAGGTCTGGTTCTCCCTTGGATTATTTATGTTCAAAAGCAGGTTTATGCTGATGCTTCAGGATTCAATCTCACACAGCTATGCACTGCCACAAATGCAAAAAAGAAAAATACATAGATGAGGAAGATATCATTTATTGCATGCGTGTGTAGCAAATGAGATGAGATGATGATGGAGCTGTGGCTCCATATTTATGTCACAATATTGACATGTGGGTGTCTTCAGATCAGGACTCTTATCAAACACGACTTACAGCAACTTCCTGTTTCATGGCAAAACCTCAAAATTGGTCATGCCATGTGACGGTAACCCACAGTTTTTGCAGCATAGCCTCAACAAGGTCTGATGACGTACAGTATCTCATTAAATATGAGATTGATCATCCCCTCAACCTGTGAGGAGGAACGCATCACAAGTGTCCATCCATTCATTTTCTACCACTTTATCCTCCACATGTGCCAATCTCAGCTGACATAGGGCGATAGGTGGGGTCACACCCTGGACAGATCGCCAGTCCATTACTGGGCCACATGGAGACAAACAACCATTCACACTCACACCTATGGTCAATTTAGAGTGTCCATTTTACCTAATCCCAATATTGCAAGTTTTTGGACTGTGGGAGGAAACTGGAAGACCCGGAGACACCCCACGCACACACGGGGAGAACATGCAAACTCCATGGAGAATGGCACATCACAAGTATAAAACAAAGGCATAGTATATATCATGTCCAGTAATATGAATCTATAATGCTTCTCAAAATTGTTTAGCCATTTTGCCACAGCGATGACGACCAGCGTGATTATGATGATGACTATCAATGCATTTGGTGCAAAGGTCCTAATAATAATAATTCAATGAAAACATTGGCTGCATTAACCTCAGGGCCACAGACACCAGTTAGGACACAGAGGTCACATCTCAGTATTGTCACCGATGACTGACATCAACATTCCTCATCAGGAGAGGTCAGAACTGGTCTTCTAATTCACCCTGTTCTCTGTGGTATTAAATTTTTTTAACACCTGTAATGACGAGAACATGGATGAATGAGAATCTCCAGACACCTTAGAAAGGAAACATATTGAGGAACATATTCAAACGTTCTTCATCTGTATCTGCTGGGAGTGTAGCATAGTAAGCGCCAACTTTTTCAGTCTTAGTTTGGCTATAGTTTGATTTGAAGGAAACTTATTCAAGAACAAAAAAACAATGCATTTCTTCCACAAGATCTCAAGAAAAAACCAAAACAAGAAAGTATGGTGAAAGTCAGACATATGGGGGGAAGTGAGGTGTAAGTAGAACAGAACGCCAGTCCCTTATATTTTCAGTTGATGTTATGTTTGAGTGTAAAATACCATGTATTTGCTGCATGAGTAATCTGCAGCTTGTGAAGGACAGTGGCCTGTGGGTGGTTGTAGTTGTCCTTGCTCCATCCTTGCATGAGAGTTTCATCAATTCCAAAACTAATATTTGTATTTTGTCAGTGAAATAGTCGACCACAGTTGGTGTTCAGTTGACACAGACCTTGCACCTTCACTTGTGTGTGGGTAACTAAACTCCCACACTTTAAAAAACCTACACGCGTTTCCTCTCAGAGAAAAAAAAAAAAACATCACATCAGAGTTGTGAGTTTGAAAGACTTGGGAGTGCTGAGGCAAAAGTGAAAAAACCAGCAGTGTGTGTACATGTTTGGTACCTCTTCAGGATGTTTAAAGACTGACTTTAAGAGTCTTAATGGGGCCAGGACATCATTTCCAAGGCTCTGGGTAAGGTTAGAGCTAAGGTGTGAATTGGGTTATGGTTATATTTTAGGTATGAACTGGCCATGGTTCAGGTCAGGCCAAGTGAAAACCAGTTGTGACTAGTAAGAACGTGGACTCCCAACCAGTACCACGTTGTGGTTTTGCAACCAATAAGTCACAGATGTCACCTACAGCGCAGGCTTCTATTGAACGATACCAGTTATCAGTGACATTGGTGTCCACCCATATGTGCCATGCGTGATCAACTAGAAGATCTATGGGTCAGGCGTGAGGTTTTAGCTTTACAAATGAATGAACGTCAGTGGAGTGTCTTTAAAAGAATGGCTGTGCAAAACGGTGTGTGTGCACATGGTGGGTGTTCAAACTGGACTGAGCATCTGCTTCCTGAGCCCCATCACTGCTGGGATGTCTGTTTGGGGGCACTGAGCCGTTAATGTTGTTGGCCTTGCAGCAGCCATTAGTTTGAGGCTGCTCTCCTAAGAGAGCACTGACAGTGATGACAGGCAGCAGCAACGCAAGCAAAGCCCATGGGGTGGGACTCTGGGGGCATCGCTCGCTATAGGTCAGTCGGGGCCAACATATTTATCTGGGCTGTAATCTGAAGGAAAGAGGACAGAAATGGTGACCCCAAAACCTCAAGGGCATCATCAACACCGCTGCGATTTCAGGTCCAGCGTTGCTCGCTGAACGCCTTCTCTCACAAACCAGAGAGAGAACGAGAGAGCGGTGCTGATGAATAGCAGAGCAGCAATCAGCAGTGAGCGTAGCAGCGAGGGTAAACCATTAAGGAGACACAGGGCTGATCACTCATGGAGCTGAAATCGGCCCAAAGCTGAAACAGCAACACTGTCACCTCACGAGTGACTCTGTCTGCACCGTGATTTACTGCACTGCGCAGATACTTCATCAGTCTAATAGCTAGTACATTGGCAGTGCTTACAAGTGCTATATATAACTTGTTTATAGGCTGAGATGTTCTAAAGCTCTTCGATAAAACAGTGTATGAGTAGATGCTGAGCATACATGTACAATTACTTTCGGGGCTCTTGTATTTTGTGTTATATTTCAGTTACTGATGTACTATTAACATTTAAAACCACTTTGCAAAACAGACCTCGCCATGACAGGGTCAGGTAGCAGCATCACACATTCAATTAGAAAGCCATGTCAACAACAATCACATCAGAAAGCAATAATTAGGTAATAAAATGGTTAATGAAAGCAACCGCTAGCAGTGGCTACATCCTTTATTCCACACTTAGAATAATGTGAATAAGTGGCACAAAAGTGCAAGTAATTCACAGACAATTATTTTGACTGATGTTCAAATTATATATATTCATATTAAGTCCAAAGACAATAAGAGAATGAACAATAAGGACTAAAAAAAAATGCACCTCTAGAATGAACATTCAAAAAACAGAGATGGATAAACTTTACCATTGGACCTACTAAGGATTTACTTAAAGATGTCTATCTGACTGAAGCTGCAAGTTTGTGTTGAAAAGTCCCAACTGGGAGTGTTTGCTTCATGCATTTGAATATTTGGAATGTCATCAACACACATTCTGGTTGGTGTGATGGGAACCTATGGAAATCTTTTCTTACTTTTCCCTCACGACTGCTGCAGCAGACAGTCTGTGGTTTCAGTCGTGCAGTTTGTCTTGTAACAAGCTGATTTCAGTGCAAGTTGCTATGGAGTTACAACTAAAAAAAACTTGCTAAATTGTCAGTACATCCTCCCCGCTATCGTTTTAGATTTAGATTTAATGCTGAACTCTTCTCGTCCTGAAATCAAGAGAATACTTTTCTAATAATAAAATGTGGAAAGGAATCACACACAATTACTGCCTTTGAATAAATGACTATGAGAAGATGTAATGTAATAATCAATAAAAATGAACTGAGCTTCACAAAAACAAGATTATACTTTTAGAATCTTAATGAACAGACCAGACCCATTATTTGGTTTTTACTTATATATTGTATTTCTACTGGTGAGAGCTAACATTTGGTGGCATTTGGTGGCAGTATCTAGAATCTATGGACATTTATGGACATTTATGGACATCTTGTTCTTTCTATTCAAATGAAAAAGGAAAGGTTTTATGCCCATGTCTTGATCTGTATCTCACCTCAATGAGAATTGACCTTATAAATACAGTATGTACGTGTGTGTGTGTGTGTGTTTCTCAGCTTCATTCACCACTGGTAGAATTCCAGTTCCAGACAAGTCCCGGATTTGTATTTTTGTTTGCTAATGAATTTGCTTTATAGGTTCTGGTTATGACATCCACACACAGCGAGTGTTTGCCTTTATGTCTTTGGAGTTATGGTCTGGAAATGCTTTAAATGATGTCACGGTCGTGTAATTTTGCAGTGAATGGGATAAAACATGCACCACTGGACTGCGTCTAAATTCATTGTCATATGTGGAGGGACACTTTCTTCCTTTCGGCAAGGTCAAGTTTCAAGGTCATCTACTGATAATCAACTCTAGCCGGCATAATTATGATGTAAAATAATATATAATAAGTGTTTGTTTTTTTCTCTCTGCAACTGGAAACAGCTATTTAAAGCATGGTACGTTTATTTCAAGCGTTCCTTTTCATTTTATTATGAGTGAATCTCTCAAATAACACTGTAGTGTGCATCAGTGACAGTGAGGAGCTTTCAATCAGTATCATAGCATGAAGTGGCAGGCAGAAAAAGAGGCCGTAGGGTCTTGGCACTGCTGCACACAGACTAATCGGGCAGCAGGGTGAAGGTTGGCTGATGTAAATGTGAAGTACCACTTTGTGTCAGTGATACTATTAGAGCAAGATGGGTGGACAGTTTAGAAAGGCTTGAAAGACATACTGTATATGCAAAGCCGTACAATGTCTATGTGTGAGAGTTCAGAAAACGGCATTTTCAATTACATTTCATAAGTAACATTTTCGGAAACTAAGTGTCGTTAGAGTGATAGTTTTTTAACTGCTGTGGTTCTTTTCACACAAATGAAGAAATGTGGTTGATGATAAAAAAAAATTCTCTGGCTGACGAATGTGGTTAGGTTTAGAAACAAAAGGCTTCTGTTAAGGGAAATATTATATCGGCCCTGTTGGACACACAGACATAGCAGCGCAGTATGGAATTATAGAGTGTGCAGAAATACATAACAAACTCACATTGGTGTGTGTTTATTCTCCACACAAATACTAACCACACACACACACACACAACCAATGCATCCACATTAATTAAATAAACAAGAATCGTCAGGAGATGACAAAACCCCCACAAGAGCTTAGCTTCCAGAACCCATTTCGCTAGACCCTTACTTAGCATACAGGCCTTAATTAAGTAGAGTCTAGCTTATCTTACAGACCTTACTTTACAAGACTACGCAACCAGTGGCATGTTACACTTTCATAAAATACGACTAATACTTCTCAATCCCCGACTGTCAAGGCTGTTTGTCAACCCTCACTCCCAAAAAACACTGGATTTTAATTACGAACCCTGGCTTTAAAATGCAAACACAGTCATCTGAAGTCAACATAATTCTACTCTGGAAACAAAATTAATGATGACAGACAGATTTGACTTAATCATCATATCCTCCTGCATCACACGACAGAATAAAACATCACTGCTCAAATGACTTCCAATTTACAATCATTATTGGTGGCAACAAAAAAAACTTTTCCCTAGTAATTATTATTTGTTTTGTTGTGTCTTAGTCCTGGAGAGTGTTTTGAATTTAATTTGCTTACTTTTAAATCCCCTGAGGGTGTTTAATATTATTTTTGTGTTGTTATGTTTGATATGCTTCTGAAGAATCCAAAAAAATCATCCAAATCATTAGGAATAAAAACAGCTCAATATAATTGACATGACCACTGATCATGTCAGCAGCCACAGTATGCACGCACGCACACACACACACACACACACACACACACACGCATCGTCCAAACAGAAATATAATCTACACCAAACAATAAACTCACAGAACTCTGCACAGTGAATGCTACAATTTTACCTCGACATCCAAATAACTTTAAGAACTTGATGTGAAGTGTTCATCAAAGTGAAACCCGTTAATATCCTTGACTTGATATAATGGGTTTTTACCTGGCCTTCGCCTCATCCTTCCACCAAAATTCATGCTAATAGCTTCAGGGATGTTTGACAAATAAACAAAAATATCAAGATTGTGAGTGAACGGCATCTACGCAGAGACCGATCCTGAGTTTGTTTTCAGCCAGCTCCATTTCTCGTATCAATACAGAGAGGCATTGGTGTGGATTGTTTTTTATTCACAGACTTAACAGTATGACAACAGATTTATTAATAAATCCCAGGGACTTAATTTGTGGTGCAAGGACGAGGAAAATATTGAGTGACTGTTCAAATCGCTTCAACTATCCAGGGAGACATCTCTCTCTGACATCGGCCATGTTTTCTAGCCAACTCTATTTTGTCAGGGGATATGAATAATGCAAGCAGGCTGCAAAAACACTATCAGCCATTCCACTACTTTGACAAGAGGACCAGAAGATAGGCTGCATTCATTTGGCACACATTTATTTATTTATTTATTCATTTATTTATTCATTTATTGTAGGGCCTGAAAATGACATTTTTATCAGCCTTTTTTCCCCCCGACTCGAGCTTTATCCTTTTATTCTCAAAATGTTACACTAAGACCTGATAAGGAAACTATTGACACATAAGAAGATGTACGATTGGACAGTGTTTTCTCTTGCTTTTGTTATGTGCTGTGTTCTGGCCCATTCACTTTTTGCACATTTAATTAATTTGTGGATTTAACTTTATGAATAAACCCACCATGTTCCTGAGTAGTTATAGTCCGTTCCACCATTGTCGCACAAATCACATTGCACATCGGCACAATAACCAAAACAGTGATGACCAAAGAGCTCTCTGCAGACTTCCCCCAAGAAAACTGTGGTGGAGTACTGATCAGGAGGAGAGTTTAACCCACTACTAAAGCTTCTGAGTCTTCAGAGGAGCAAAAAGGCCCCAGAAGAAGCACCAAAACTCTGCAAAGGCTTGGTCATCAGACCCAACTGAAAAACCAGACAAGAGGGACTTTTGATTCATGAGGAACCGAGCAGTAAGGATGAACAAAGCTCACCGGCTGGCTGACCTGTTTGAACAGGCACCCAGAGAGGTCAGAGTCAGGGATCATTTCATACCACACACACCCTCCCATTTCACGGCAACTTTATCTTATCTAATAAAGCTAAAAAAATAAGAACTAAAACTGAAAATATGAATGAACAGAGGAACTACGTTCAGTTCGACATGCAAAGGATTGAGAATGAAACCCACTTCATATCAATGGATCGATATGATTGGTTGGAGGACCCATACTTCACAGTATGGGTCATGAGAATTTCCCAATTTTGGAATCAATAAAATACTACTCTCCAACTAACCATTCATTTATCTACCTATTTATTAGGTTGGAAGGATTTGGGGAAAATGCCTACTTGCAATTTCTATTGTGATCGGATTTGCAAATTTTTTTTTGCATCAACCTTCCGTTCATTGTGTAACAGATTTCAAACATAATGGATAAGATTTGTCACATGACTCCATCAAACTATAAGCCCCTCGATGCCCAATGGCATCGGCATGAGAACTTTCCATTACTGCACATATTGCTTGTTTAACTCGTATACACAGCACAGAAATCAGTGCAACCCATGGTCGAAATACGACTCATACCGTTTTATAGCTGATATGTGATCCACAAAGTTGCTTAACATTTATTAGAGAACATAAATAAGTAATCTGCTAATTAATTGAATTATAATTGGCCATTGACCATTTGGCCAGAAGAAATAATCAGTCAATTTAAAATAGAATTAATTGCAGTTTGATTTGATTTAAATTGTGAATTCTAAAATGATTAATTATCTATATGAAACAAGTGATAAATGCAACAACATACAGAGAAAAAAACTGATACTGAGGTGATTTTACGCAGGACAATGACCTGAGGCAAACATGTTTTTAAGAGTAAGAGTGACCCCCACCAAAGCCCACACTCAAACCCCACAGAGCATCTGTGAAACACTTCGTCATTACACATCATTGATTTACAGAGCAAAAACTAAATGTACAGCAATCAATCAGTTGTGTGGGGGAAAGTGGAAGGGGGTCCGAACACTTCCTGAGGCAACTGTGAATGAGCCTTAACTTTAAGGGGTTTTGACGCTGTGTGCTGTATAAAGTGTAACATGAGATAAAAACATCCCGTATGAAATGTGACCAGACACCGGACCATGTGTTTGTTACATTGAGGTGTGTGTGTGTGTGTGTGTGGGGGGGGGATCAATAGAGCTGTGTGAACACATGGAGAGACCAACACCGGGGGAAACGGAAAGAGAAGACAAAGATCCACAAGAGAAAACATCTCATTTAGGAGCAGCGAGGGTGGAAAAGCTCGCAACAGCACTCGCGTTTCCTTACAAGCACGTTTCGCACGAGGAGGAGAATTTAAAACAGACACAATGATATTTATAAATATGTTACAATAAATGATTGCGGGGTTGTTTTTTGGGGGTTTTTTTGAAGGCGAGAAAATGTTTTTTTGGTGGGCGCGATTCTTACCTTCAGCGCCCGGATCCGTCAGCACCGTCACCACAACAAGCAGCAGGAGAGGAAAACAATCTCTCATCGCGTTCTTCATGTTTTCGCTCCTGTTTACGCTTCTCTAGTTGTTGGCACGGTGTGAACGCACGTCCGAGGAATCAACACTTTTTTCTTCTTCTTTTTCTTCTTCTTCTTTAGCAGAACTGAAAGACTGACTGAGCTCCGCCGATCAGCGAGCACACAGGCGCGCACACTGGGCGCTCTTCACAAAGCGGACTTCAGCCGTGTGAATTTACTCATTCACTGAGACAAGGGGAGCTTTTAGTTTCGGTCCGCTACCACGACCACAGACTACAGACTCTGCTGAGTGAAGGCTGCGAGAGAGGGAGAAAGGCTGAGAGAGAGAGAGAGAGAGAGAGAGAGCTGCTGCTGCTGCTGCTCTGAGATCATATGAGCCTCCGCCGCCGTGCTTCCAGCACCACGGACAGCTCCTAGTGTTGGCCAATGGAACACACGCGGTAAATTGAGCTCAAATGTGTGGGACAAACCAGAGGCTGTGTTCATTTTCTACATCATAATAACCCAGAGTGAAATCACACCACAGTGTCAAGGGGGGGGAAGTGTTTTGTGTATGTGTGTGTGTGTGTTTTATTAAATCTCTCACACGTTTCAGGACGTTTTTGAATCCCATTCATTTCACCAGTGTTAACAGTGTTAGGTGAATAAAGATATTACATTATTATAAAAGAAATTAGATAAAGTAATAGTATTTATGATAAGCATAAAAATTGTTTGATTTTAGTGGCCCATGACATTGTCTTGTTAAAGCTGCAGTGTTAGCAGTTAGTTTGGGGTATTTCATATACTGTATTATTCGGCTTCGCCCATGTAAACCTGATGAATAAACCCACAAAGAAGAAAAAGGAAATGGCAGAAATAGTGGGAGAGTGGAGAGAGTTGTGAAAGAGTATTTACATCCTTCTGGTATGTAAAGGCCACCACAGCATATCTGCAAACTGGAAGAGGGGGCAAATCTAGAAGCAGGGGGTGGGACTTCAAGAACTACAGAAGAAGTCATAGAAGAGACTAAAACAGTGTTCTGGTCAACATTACAATTCCCAGTGAGTGTGGTTTTCCAAAGGAGCGGCTGCAGATAGACCCCTCCTCTGTGATTTGAGCATATTCTAGTTATAAATAAAACACCTTCATGTAGCCTTTCCTAAACTAAAAGATGACAATCTAACACAACAAATTCATGACATAAATTACAAGTAGAGTAAAACGTGCATAATATAATGTAGCCGGCTGTTTTTTACTGCCAGTTTTCACACTATTTTGGAATCATTTAAGGAGATATTTTCAACAGATACATGTTTGATTATAAGTCACGCTTAAATCAATACCATTTTTTTCAACTGTAACTCTGAAGCACTCTGCCAGGAAGTATTTTTCTGTATCATTGTAAAATAGTTGATTTTCAAGAGACAAATGCAAAAAAATGCAGCATTATCATTATAAATATATATGTTCTATATACAGGATAGAGTAGTGATATTTGGAATTCTTCTTTATTGTAGAATTCATTTTTGAAAAATGTTATGTTTATGAAAAAAGTTGTTTTGTACCTGGAAAAAACATTATACACTGCCAATTTCCAGTCTCTATTTTTAACTAGGCATCTAAACAAATAATTATGTGACACTGGGGAAAATATCAGGTCAAATCGACTTTTTAAATGGCTCAATTTCAAAGAAGTTCAATCAGGAGAAGACTGAGAGAACAGATATGTTTGTATTGCCATGTATGTGCACAGAAAAAGGCTCTAGAAGGCTCTGACATTGATTCCATCATGACGACTACCATCCCATAGTGCTATGCAATGTTGGGAGTGATGGGATGAGTGCCACCTGGGCACAGCAGATAAATGGGGTGGAGGAGTTGCAGGAGTTAACCAGTAAAGGTTTTAATGTGGCAAAGCAGTGCAAGTTTGTGTCTTCCTTTAAAAGTATAACGGTCTGTTCTTTGTATGGTGAGCATTCTAACTACAGTATAACCCATGTTTTTATCTAGCGTAAAGTCCATAACATAAACTGAACACCTGAAAATGTTTGAATCCATCTCATATTTATTGGGTTGGGGTGATTTCCTGTCAAACGAAACAAAACTGAAGGCAGCCCACTGTAAATGAATCAGTCTCATACAGAGATTAGTAATGCAGTGACCTGCTCATCAACATGTTTGCTCTTTGAAAATAGCCAAGTCTGCATAAAAAGATGAAGGAACACTCATGAATCATGCATGAGTATAGGCGGTGGCCTTTTAGGGGGGTTCGGGCGGAATTGTTGAATGTTTTCCGCTCTGTGATGTGCAACTTTTCATCTAGTCTGTAAGCCTATTCTTGGAAATCTGCATCCTTCCTGCCTCGGATGTGTCTGCCTCCCTGCTTTGACTCAGCACACATTGGTTTGACAGTGTTGCATCAGCAGCCCTCTGTCAGCCCGTTCTGAGTCATTCTTCCACTTTTCCTCTGGCTACTTAAAACGCACCGGATGCCTCTGGGTGTTCTCAGCCTTTTGCAGCCAAGGTGCTCCACATCCCTCCAGTGGTTGTCCAGCCTTGCAGCTGCGCCCCCACCACTGAGGAATGACTCACTGTGTCAGTGCAAGCCTCTAAACAGGGTGTTTCATCTCAGCAACACATTTGTTGTCCTTTTCACACTTTTGTTCAGTGATTCAACTCCTCTGTATGAGAAAGCCATGGACTGGCATTACAACATGAGGTCTATTTACATACATTAAAGGAAAAGTGACTGTGCTGTACATGCACTCTTTGTGTGCTACCATTATAGGCAACGATCTGGCTTTGGCTCAGAGAAACATGGCTGCCACTGGGGATGCTAACAAAACATTTTAGCCCCTTGCCAAAGGTTCAGCTAATACCATCTATATCATTTTGCCATCTTAAACCCACTACATCTAAAAGTGCTAGCGCATACCCTTCAGTTGCTGATTGCCATTATTCCTCTGTTTGGTCTTTGTGAACAAAAATGATGTAACATTTGTATGCTGCGTCCTTCATTTCACCTAACTGAAGGAGCGCTTGTGTGCATACAGTGACAGTGACCACTTACATGGTTTTCAGTCATACTCCAACCGGTTCCATCTGTCGCTAAAACGAACCGTGTCCTGCTTAATCAGCATGGTGTGGACTCATTTGACAATGGTTTGAATCCATCAGATTTTTCTTACAGTTAAAAGTTACACAGTATAGTTTTTAACCCTTTGTTCTGTTGCTAAAGTGGCAGATGGCAGCCATGGTGTCAGTGAGAGCAAGTCTCTAAGTCTCAGGCACGCATGCACAGTAGTGTTGACCACGTGTCTTTACTTCATACAACCTCACTTAAAAAATCCTGGACTATCACTTTAAATAGAGGCGACAATAAGTACAACTGAGGAGGGTAGGCCCCTTGGAAAAGGCCTTGTGGTGCTGGGACTATGTGTACATGTGAGTGTTACACATGGGCCCTTCACTAACGTTGCACTCTTCTCTTTGTTCACTCCTTTAAGCAAGCAGCCAGAAGTGTGTGAGATAATAATTAGTGGCTTCTAGAACAAGTAGTACACAGCACAGTGACAGATTTATCCATTCCCTTCAGATCAGAAGAGAGCAGCTTGAGCGGCTGAGGAGCTCTTGCCTTCTAGCTGCAGCCTCACAATAAGGCTCCTCTGCACCTCTGCTCCAGTACTGAGGCTTATTTGTCTTAATAAGCGACTGTGTCATGGCTGCTTCTATTAGACATGCAGCTGAGCTGAATGCATTTCCCGTTCGGAACAACGGATAGATTGCCCCAGTTGCTCTTCATAAAGTTATTGTAGCAGTGCAGGCCTGTCTCTTTGGATGGGGTATTTGGAGAAACATCTTTTGGACAATAAACTGGAGCAGTATTCCTCATTGAAACTTCAGTAGACATGGTTTTATGTGCAAAGATAGTATTATTATTAATTTGGTAACCAACCTGAATGTAGAGATAATTAAACTTAACCTCAAATCACATTTTCAATTGTGTTTCACTGACTCAAGAACCACTGCACACAGTCTGGCCATGCTACCACTTGGTGAACAGGGTTCAGTCACTTTCCCCCCTCTTTCTGCTCTGTGGCCATGTTCACACCGCAGTGAAAATGGTCCAGTGTTACTTGTTTTCCTCTTGACCAGACTAGAACAAACAATTTCAATGAAGCTAAAAGAGTGGGTATTCTTTAGGTATTTACAGTTTCACCAGCAACAGCATTTTTAAAAACCAGAAGAGACCATATTCATTTTGGATTGTAGAACTGAGGAAAAGACGCAAGGGACCGACCGATCTTGAGAGTCCAAAGAGCAGCAGGTCACCGTGTGTGACATCCAACATCAATCACATCATAGCCATGCCCTAAAGCCAATTGAACATGAGCCAAAGTCCTGAAGTTGTTGGAAATGTGACCTAATGATGCACCATGACAAATGAGAGAACGTAATTCCAAGACTGAGCCTAGCCTCGAGACATTTCATTCTAAATCACAGATGTCAACCACATAAGAAAGTAAAGAAAGTGAAGGAACAGAGTTAAGTTTGTGCAGTAAAATCAAAGTTTCCTTTAAAGGTAAAAACAAATGTGCACACAATAGTAATTTATCATCAAGTGACTTTGCAAACTAGAACAGGCTCACCCTGAGGATTGCATAGTTGTCTCCATAATAACACCACCCAATCACGTCCTTTATGATCATAAATATTCAAATCATAAATCCCTGATCAGAATCTTGTTGTGGTGTTTTTCACTCGCTACAGCCAAGCCGTCATAAGTTTGACAGCTTGGCTGAGCCATGTTTGACGTGCATGCAGGACAAAGGAGACAAAGAGCACTTTAACTGAGTGAAACAAGGTCAGACTCAAAATAAACTGATTGTGAATGGAATTAATATTGACAGCTGCAGATTCACTCCGTTTAATCTTACGAGGGTAATGTGAAGAGAATATGCACAGCAAGGAATGCACAACACTAACAACACTGCCATGAAATTCAGCACCAATTTCCATTTCATTCTCATGATCAGTATGGATAGCAATAAGGGAAGAAAACTGGAAGATTTTATGCGTTATTAAGCGTAGAACATTACAAATTGTCACTGATCATTTGAGAGTTCCACAGAAAATGGATCAGCATTAAAAATGTACAGGAGGATTTGTTGATGTTTGACTTTTTGACCGGGAAACCTCACCGTTCCAGCTCAGGGCTCTCACTGACATTAATATAAAAAAAAATCCCCACTCCGGAAAAGCCTTTCTGATGGGAGTATGGCTGCTTCGGGTGGGTGACACTCATTTCATGGTGAATGGAGAACCAGGACTTCCATATTTTGTTAGTTTCTGAGGTGAACAAGCATGTGCTGTTAATTTCCATTGCTTGAAAAAGTGAAAACCTTCGTCATTCATCCAAATCCCCTCAGAAGCAGAAAGCACAGCTTGCAAACACTTAATTACCAACAAAGAGTCTTCAGAGGAAAGGAAGAAAGATTAGATTGATGCCATAGATTCACAGTGAAAAGTGGAACAATTTAGAGTTGAAATAAGTCCTTAAAAGTAAAGTTAAAAAGTGTCGTTTTATTTTTTGTAATATTGTGTAATATTATTTGTGAAACTCACAAAGAACAGACAGCTTGTTTAATGTTCCCGCTTTTTTTCCTTTCACCTTTTTCATGGCTTCAAAATTCCCCTTGTAAACATTAATCATCCGACAATTCTTATGACCTGCCTTACAGCTAATGAGTTAGTTAAGTCTTAACAAGTTACTGAGACTTGGTGTGGGTTAGTTGTTTGAGGTGCTTATCATCCCTTGTTCAACCACCTTCACTAGCCCGATGAAGCACTGATGTCCACAAATCTGCCATTTGTGAAAATACACAGCAACACAGAACATCTGTTAATGTTTTTTTCCAATCACAATATGACATCTGCAACAAGAAGATTGCACTATATTGTCCATTCACATGGAAGATTTGTCATTGTGTGACAGCTCCGATGGAAATTAAAGATGGATTATCTATATTTATTATAACATTTTTGCAAACGTTGAAGAAACTGGTTTATTTATTTCTCTTTTTTTTGGACAGAAAACAAATTTAACACATCTGAGGTAAAACATTTACAGTCATGCTGTATTTTTTCTCAGAGTGCTCAAATATTGATAGTGACCTTTGTATGTTACCGTTACAAAAATTATATTGCAATAATTATTGTTATTACTTTATTGCCGGGCTTTAGCCCGAACCCATGCAAATTGCAAAAGCTGCATATCAGGTTATACATTATGCAGCGAGTCTGACCCAGGCTGTTTAAATTACATTGTCTACATCGTGAGCCAGTAAAGCTCACCATGTTCCTCAGCCACAAGTCTGTGACCTACTTGTTTCAAAATGTGATTATTTAAAGGAAAATTATATTTTCAGACTGAAATATTGGTGTGTTATTAATATTTTTTTCTTAAGACAGTCACAGAGTAAGATGATTACATAAAACACCTGATGGGATAACGTTACATGCACCTAAATTATCATTCAAAGACTGAATACACCACCAAGACAGACACCGCGTCACAGTACTGATACGACGGCCACTCGATGCCTTTGTTTGTTCACTCCATGGTGTTCACACAACTCTCTTGTGTTTCTGTTGTGTTTGTGTCTGTGATGACTGTGTGAGTGTTCCTTTTCACAATCACAATAGACGGCGGCAAGGCTGAAGCATAACAGATATTATCCTAGTGAAGTGAGGCAGTATGGAATTGACCCCGGTTCTTTGAGACATGAGCGAGGTGGTAAGATACCAAAACAAATGTTGAAAGAGAACAGTGTGAATACGGTGTAATTCTGGGAGGGTAGCAACACTAGCAGTGTTTTGGCAACATGCATTATACACTGGAGCTTTAATGCTACATAATGTTTTAAATGTATTTGATTGAATATTGAACTCAACTTGAACTCAAACTCAAATGCCTATTTACTTTGGTAGAGACTTTAATAAACTTACTCAGAAACGTAGTTCAAAACCTGGTGAGGTGCACAGCAATATCCAAATTTCAAAACAGCAAAACACAAGGGGGGTAAAAGATGTGAACTAAAGCAGACAGTCTGACAGTGGAGAGTGGGAGCACAGAGACTAAATACATGAGGAAGGCAAGGAGGATTGGATACAGGTGAAACACATCAGCGCGGGACAGACAATCACAGAGGAGGGAATCAGACAAAATACAGCCAGTAAAATGGACACACAAGGAAATAACCAACAAAGTAAAGCAAGAAACCAACAGAATCAGAACCACTGAAAAACCAAAGTCCATGAAAATACAACACAAATCCTTCAAATATAAAAAAGTCCAAAAAGTTCAGAGGTAACAGTTCAACTTGAGGGCGGGGCTCTGCACCTGCTATTCATAGACACCATTATTAAGAGCAGACACAACATAGAGCATTTAAACAGAGCTGCATGGTTCACTATACACACACCTACTTCTGGAATCATTATAAATGTGACAGGTGCATGACAAGAAATCATCAGAGAGACAAAGTCCTTTTCATGAATAAACACTGACCTTGGACAGACATAGAGACCAAATGAGTCCAAACCTCATTTCTTAGATATTGGTTAAGGTTGCATGTAAAATATGAATTGTGGTTAAGTTAAGGTTGGGGTTACATTTGAACCCCATGGGGTTTAATTTTTTTTTAAAACTCACAGGCCTAGGAGGATGCTGGTTTACTGACTTGTTTGGTGAGGTTTTACCTCTTAAGTAAATCTGAACCAAGGATTTTAACATACTGAACTCACTGATGGATACAACAGTGGTCTAACACCTGTGCACCATGATGTTAAAATCTCTATGGGCTTTTGGTGGTGGCACACTCACTGAAGAATGTGTTGATATGACATGACCTCATACAGCCACACTTCAACAATAGCTGAATATTAATTTTTGCATATTTCTGAGGTTTCCATAAATAATTTGTTACAGATAAACAGTTCCCTTACAAAATGCCTGCACAACATGGTTACTAGTTAACTTGGAGACGTCTGACGAAGTCAACCCAGCCTTATAACCTGTGCTATCAATCAATTTCACGTAATTATACAATGCTTGTGTTCAGCACAGCTGCTGCAACATAGTGGCTGTGCACAGTCTGCAGTGCTGAAGAACAGAATGTCAGAGGGTCAATTGGAAAGTGTCATTTCTATCATTTCAGTTGTTGAAGGTTAGTTTTAAGGTAATTATTTCCAAGGCAAATAGCAGATTGTACCGACTGTGCTTGTCGCAGATTATAACACTGCAGAACAAAGTCAGATCTAAAATAAAAAGTGTAATGTGCCTTTACACAGGGAGACCTTCTGTTTTAAAGGGGACAAGCGAATGTCACCAGCCTTTAAATCCCGTCCACCTGCAGCCACACATCCGTCACTGCCAGAAATAACACAGCATTCTGTCCATGTGTCTGAAGAGAGAGCAACATAATCACACTTGGCAGCAGGAACACATTTATTTGAAGGACATGCCTCATAGCAGAAGAGCAGTGTTTCGTCGATGTGGAATGAAATCTACTGAACGTGCAGCTTCTCGGCCTGAACCTCATTTGTTTTATACACAGTCATGTTGGAAATATTTATTTATTTTGCTGGGTCAGCTTTAAGATGAAAGATACAGTATCTCACTGTACATGCAGCATCTTTGTCAAGGCAGCGTTTCACACCAGCTGCAGAAGGTAAAATGTGTCGCGATAACAGATTGAGGTGCATTATGGGTGGGAAAAAAATAAAATCATTTACAACTTTATGTTAAATAGCGGGACACAAAAATGAAAGTATAGCCTCTAGTTCAATGTAATTAAACTTTCGGAAGTTAAATGACTGGCATGTGGATTCAATTCTTGTTAAGCGTATGCTGAAAAAATATAGCTAAATTATTGTTTTAACCTTTTTTTATGTACTTAAAAAAAAGGTTAAAAAGGTTCTTAATACACTGTATTTATTGCATAGTACATATGCAAAGGTCAACCAATAGGAAAAAAAGGCATGAAAACTTGATGCTATGTCTTGTGGGGGATGTGAGTCAAGACCTTCTGGTAAATTTCACACCCACAAATGTATACGGACATAATCAACAGACAAGACATATATTAAACTATGATTAACATTGAATAATCCACAGACAGGGCCACGAGTACACACTCGGACACACGTGGCAAAAGAAAACCTGCACCAGGAGGCCAAATCATATGATTCATTTGTTACGTCTTCCCAGGTATTTCACATACTGCACAGTTGTCTCAGCAGATATATCACAGCCCTCACAAAGCCGCGATGTATTTATGTATTTTATTTAGCACCTTTGAAGAGTAAATGTCACAAAGCGCTTCACAAATGCTCAACACCCAGATATTAACATACTGTGTGGGAAAAGGTTGCTGAAGCTCAGTGAAGGCAAGAAGTGATGATTGGCGAGCAGCAATGGTTTCTGCCAAGAAAGAGTGTGATTTTTGCTCTGGAAGCACTGATAGAGACGTGTAGAGGAGGCCAGAAGGAGCTGCACTGTGTCTTTGAGAGAGAGAGAGAGAGAGGGCATGTGCGAGGACAGTGGTGAGGTGAGCAGTTGGAGTGACAGATGGGTTCAATCTGAAGGTGGGATTACATCAGGGATCAGCTCTGAGCCCCTTCTTGATTGCAATGGTGATGGACACGGTGACAGATGAGGTCAGGCAGGAGTCTTCGTGGACTACGTTGTTTGCAGATGATATTGTAATCTGTAGTGAAGGGGGGTGGGGGGGGAGGCAGGATGGAGAGAACCTGTAGAGGTGGAGGTATGTACTGGAGAGAAGAAGAGGTTAACAGGAGCATAACAGAATACCTGTGTGTGAATGACAGGGAGACAGGTTGTACAGAGAAGCAGCAGGGTTGCCAAAGTGGATGAGTTTGGATGAGGAGAGAAGAGAGTGCAGATAGGGTGGAGTGAGTGGAGACAGGTGACAGACAGATAGCAGCAAAACTGAAAGGGACAGTCTACAAGACAGTAGTGAGACCTGCTATGATGTATGACTTGGAGAGAGTGGCACTGTCTAAAAGACAGGAGGTGGAGCTGGTGGTGGCAGAGCTAAAGATGCTGAGATTTTCGTGGGAGTGACCAGGATGGATAGTATTAGTAATGAGCATTATGCAAGAGACAGCAACACATTTGACAAAGGACGTTGGAGATGGAGCTGCTGGGCAGGAGGAAAAGAAGAAGACCACAGAGTAGGATCATGGATGTTGTGAAGGAGGACATGAGGACAGTTCATGTAACAAGTATGTCGACATAAAGGACAGAGCAAGATGGAGGCAGATCATCCACTGCGGTGGCCCCCAAAGAGAGAAGCTGAAAGAGGTAGATTCATCTCCCGATTATTTTCTGGAATACTTAATAGGTTGTTTTGTCCATAAAAAGCTGATTTGTGTTTCAGAGAACCCAAAATGATGATGACTTCAAATGTTCTGTGTTTTCCACAAACAAAAAGAGATGAGAGAAGAAACCTGAAACTGATTAATGATTATTAAAAATAGATGGTGAATAATGAAGTTAACGATTTATCACTGATTTGTTGTGTGCAGTAGAATTCATTTCTGAAACTACAAAACTTCATAGTCACTTCTTTATACTCTCAGTCATTTTGCTGTACACACAATGTTGCCGTTTCCTCCATTCTGTCTTAACATAGGACAAATCACTTCCTGTGTGCAGCAGGAGTGTCATCTGGAACTGATAGGCCTAATCAGCATTGCATGGACTCAGACAATGGTAACAGATATTTGTTTGTACTTACAGAATCAAACCTGTAGGTAATGCAATCATTTTCTGCCAACGATCCCTTACATTTTAGACTTGTTATTTATATGCATTTAAAATGCAAATTTTAAAATGCAGCATTTTCAGTAATTCACTCAACAAATTCTAAATCACTGCTTTATGTTTGTCAGTTCATGTCTGTCATTAGAATCTCTCCCTGCATGCATTCCCAGTGAGGCCTTGTGATTGGATCTTATGTATATGAAATCTCAATTTAATATGCTGCGGGTGCATTCAAGCTGTCCACTTTTCAGTGGATCACGTGAGACATGTTCATGCCAGGTCTGAACAGGAGTCTTTGTCCAGAGGGAATGACAACAACAGCTGTCCCACCATCCCCCCAACAGAGACTACAGTCTAAAATACGCCGCAGTATCCAAGGATATACTTGCCGTTAACCATGAATATGTGTATGTGTAAAGACTGCGTCATGTATCCTGTGTCACTTGGACGCATTGGTTGTGCATGTCCTCACAGATTAACATCATTCATCCTTATACATTGTACAGTAATACGCACAGGAACAGTACAGATGGTAGAGCCATAGGATTTTCAGGTTTAAATGCCTGTGTGTGTTTTAAAGATGGTGGAGAACTGAAAGGGAAGTAGCTGAGAAATGTGGGTAAAAATAATGGGTTAGGGCAATATGCAAAAGATGTGGATGTAGTTACAGTAATGCTAACCAGATACATATTCTGCAACTGCCACCATAAGCTGAAGTCTGTGTGAACAACCAAC
Source organism: Solea senegalensis (assembly GCF_019176455.1). Lineage (NCBI taxonomy): Eukaryota > Metazoa > Chordata > Actinopteri > Pleuronectiformes > Soleidae > Solea > Solea senegalensis. The sequence goes on along the minus strand of NC_058028.1, from coordinate 22,210,412 downwards.
CGCACTGCAACCTTTTGTTGCCCTGGAACATGGTCTTGAAAACAGCTCACTAAGCTCCTGCAGTGACACTTTTTTTTTTTATCTTACAAAATTCAAATTTGGCATCGCTACACGGTCTAAACACATTATATGGTGTGAAACTATATGAACAGGTATGGGAACAACGTGACACATGTTTGCTGTGTGGCTTAAGAGCAATATCTGCTGCCAAAGAATCAGAGGGTCAGAGGTTTTCCTTTATATAAAGATTAAATATTTTAATTAAATAGAAAAAAAATGAATTCATGAGTTTGAAGCGAGACACTTGCATCATCACGGTTTCTGCCTTTGCACACAGCAAAAGCAAGTCAAGCAGGCAGCCCAGACTTTTATCCACAAACATCTTCCTGAATCAAAGGTAATCGTGTCTCTCCTCGGTGAGCCCATATCTATCTGACGGGCGAAAAGGGGCCATTAAACCTGGCAACAATAGGGGCCACAGAGGGAGAATGAAGCAACTAATCCGCCAGCAATTCCTGTGCAGGGAAGAGCAGTTAAACTGAGCCATTAACACAGCAGGGGCAGAGTGGAGAGACTACTCCTCGGGTCAGAGCTGTCTCTCTTTCTGCTGTGGCCACTGGAGCTACACATTATCATGGCCAAATGACACTGGTCTCTGCCTGCACAACTTCTCATCTCCTCTGAAACTGAAGTGGCAGGGGACAAGCTGTTCATTATTCATGCTGCTTCAGTTAATCATTAAATGTTACAGAGCACAAACTTGTCCTATTGGTATGGGCGATCATCATGAATATTTACATGAAATGCTTGATATTTAAAAAATGTATGACTCAGAATACATTGCCAGCAGTAAATGGCAGGTAAATAGCAGTGGAGTAACACTCCAACCTGAAGGAGGTGCAATTGACTTTGCCTGACCTTTTCACATGTTTAGTTTATGTCATGGATTTTCTGCCCAACACCAAACTGCAGAGAGCCGACTGTCGATGAAAGTCCGTTATCTCGTAGCTTCAAATTCATGCTACTTAAGTTCAAAAACATGGAGTTTAGTAGAAGGAAGAAACACGTTTGCATCAGCAGCTTCATTAGCAGTAAGAGCCACACACATCACTGTGTTTAACTGACAACTCACTACTTAAACAAATGCACCATCTGTATTTAAAAAGAAATCATAGTCTGAACCAAAATATAATCATTGGTCTTGCACTTGGGGTGTAAATGCATCAGCTGCCGGCTCCAGTGTGATGAACCACTGCCTCAACACACTTTTTGAGCATCTACAGTCAATTGCTACACGATATACTGTATCACATCAGAAATTCACATGGCTAAACGTTTGGCTATGATCAGATATAGAGTAGCCAACAATACACACACAATAAATCCTAAATACAGACAAGATGATCAGTCACTCTGACTGTTAAACGTGTAAGATGACCAGCTGGTGCCGCGCTGCGTGGGTAGAGAAGCCGTTTAATTAGCACTACTGTGTAAACAGCAGTCGTTGTTAGACAGAAATCAAGTCTCTCAGTCCTTCATACTATGCATTATGTTCTAAAGCTGGTCAGAGATTTGGTAAAAACAAACAGAAGGTGATCACATGCAGCAGATGTCGGTGAGAGCAATAAGACACAGCAGACCCACTTCCTTTGTTGTTTTCCAAACAAGGAAGTGGGAGCTGAAACAAAACTGTTTCTCAAAGTGTTATATTTTTTTTTTAAATGCTTGTTAGTAACAAGTCAAGATTTTATTTTACTTCCCTACAAACCATGGGAAATGTTGCATTTGTACATTCTGAGCGGAAGTTTCAGTAAATAGTGTCACATGGTAGATGAGGCCCCAGGTCTGAATGGCATCCCTGGTCAGCAGCTCCAGACCTGTGCAATGGGATTCAACAACCTTTTTTTTTCTTTTTTTTGGTAAATAAGTCTTCACCAATTTATGCAGTCTGCATGTCCTGTGGAAAACCACCACCATCCACCATTATCCCAGTCTGAAAGAAACCACCTGATCCAAACACTATTAGACCAGTAGCTCTGACATAAGTGGTTATACTGGCAACAACCGTGATCCATTTTGCAATAATAACCACAAATCTGTGGGTAACCCTGTTATTCTTGCAACTTCTTGCTGTGTAATTTGGAGGTCAGGCTGCACATGATTAACCCAATTATAGCCAGATCTGGCACATAGAGATTCAGGCCATTCACCCATGCCATGAAAATGATTTCTTTTTATCCCATGCAGTGCATAGTGACCAACAATACAACAGAATGCTGCCAGTAGGTTGTGAGATTGGGAGCATCAAGTGCTGTGAGTTGTGTCGTGATTACTACACGAGAACACAAGAATCACACAAAGGGCTTTGAATGCCATCATTTGTTTCTTTTTGAAGTCTCAGCGTTGTCCTGCCTGCGTCACTGTATCCGTCATGATTGGCTGCTTCTGTCTGTCAGTGAACATATTTATGGCTCTGTGATCGCCTGTTCTGCCACGGTGACCATTATAACAGACAGAAAAAGTTGTGAAGTCTGACCTCGGCAAAAGAGTGAACCTGAACCAGGAGCTCCTCCACTGCAGGCGTTGTCAAGCCTAAAGGCAGATGTCTGTTTTTGTTTTTAAATCTTTCATGAATCCAGAGAGGTTGGACATAAGGTTTTCAGTTCTGAGAATTTCTGTCAAAACCAAGCAAAAGTGGAACCGTAACTGTAATATCCCCTTTAGGATTTTGTCACATTTGATTTAGTTCCATTACTTAACTGTAAATGCTCCTTTAGTCTGTACCTTATTAAATCACGACCAACAGCTTTCAGTTAGAGTTCATTGGGAGAAAGACAGTTTTTAACTTGTATATATCAGCAACCGTCTCAAGTAAACTACATTACCACTACAGTTAATTGCATTCAGTGCATAAGCTTGACAAGAAATGACTCTTTAGAGCCCGTGACTTCATTTCAAAACGAAAAATGTACAAGCTCAACTTGGCACGGGGGTGAAAAGCTGTCTTGCTCCTCTGACAAGTATTTGCTAAGATGTAATAAGGTGCCAGATAAAGGAGTATTTACATATTTTTGCTGCCAAGTAACTGTACAAATCCATATCTTGACAAATAGTAATATGGCTATTACAGCAACTGAAATGTCCCTGGTTGAATCAACATTTATTCTCGATAGGAAAGTGAGACCTTGTGATTGAGAAGCAATTCAATTCCGGAAATTGGCAGTGATTCGTTCCCTGTAATTTTATGACAGCTCTGATTTAATATGGTTGTTTCTGGTCAGCAAAGTCAAAACACACGCCTGAGCACGATTTATGCAAGATGTCAAAGTCACTTTAGCACAGGGTGATGAGTGCATTTTATGCTGCAGAAACATTTTCTCTCCTGCCGTTTCCAGGATCCCTAATGTCAGGGACGGTGGCAGTACTTAGTGAAAATGCCCTGATGCTGCATTTTCTCCCCTGCTGCAGAGCAGAGGACTGTTTTTCAAGCACACACACACACACTGTTCATCACATTACACGAACAGCTGAGGGACGTGGACTGCTGGGGCCTCAGCAGCAAGCCTCCACCATGTGCCCAGTGAGAATTAACTTTCACTAGCAGCAGATGGTGATTTCAGTGTCCCAGTAACACTCCCATATCATCATAAACAACGCACCAACCTCTCATTTTATCTTTCTGTGGAGCTTTGGAAAGTCACTAAAACGGTTTCTCTAACTCATTTCTACAAAAAAAAAAAAAAGTGGTGGTTTCCACTGATGTTGCCTTGGTCAGACACTTGCTGATGAATTCATAGGTTCACTAATGAGCCAAGAAAGATCAAAGCCACAAGATCAGTAGCAATATTGACGAGAAATGTTCTGATAATCAAGTGATGTGATGTAGGAGAGGATCAGGCGAAAAACGAAAGTCATCCTCAAATGTTTTCTTTGTTGAAATAGTAAGGGGTGTCTTTGAGCGCACGTCTCTTACTGAGATCATGTTGGAAAATAAATATAACTTTCTACAGTTAGTCATCAGCCACAGAAGATGCATTGTTGAATGTGTTGTTATTTTTGAACAAGCAGTGAATCCAGCATTGTGCTTCAGTCAACACATAAGTTCCCACTTCACTCAGTAATAATGTAAGAATTTGAGAGCTCCCTAGTTCATTTGCATCTTGCTTTCCTCTAGATTCTAGTTTTATAATAAATACATATTTTCATATTCTTTTGCTTTGTGGAAAAAGGCAGATATCATTATTTTTTGTTGCATTAGTTATTTTTATAATATCCATCCACTTTATATAGAGGATATAACAAAAATAATAATAGTACATGGTAGTGTTTTTGAAAAAAAACGAATAACATGAGAATTTGAATGGCCTAACTGCATCACCTGTCAGGTGTGGTTCAATCAAGTGCCGTATGAAGCCTGGTTTAAATTCTTTTAAATGTATCAAGCAACAGAAAGGGACTTGTGGCCTCTCATGTTGTTAACCTGCAGAATCTTCTGGTGACATGGACACAGGCATTTTTCACACAGTGTGACTGGTAGTCACTGTTCTGTCAGCACTGACCTGCTCGGTTTTTCTGTGTTCCACGTGTCAAACTTTGCCAAACCCATAATTATCATACAGAAGTAGTAACAGAAATATGGATAGAAATCAACAAGCCCAGAGTAAAGTAAAGTAAAGTATGTGTTTATGTTTTCTGGCACATCCAACTCCATTCTCTGTTTCCTGTTCTCACACTTTTTTTTTGTTCTCCAACAAGTGACCTCATCACTGCACCTGCTCAGACCCCTACTCAGACCCTATTGTGCTGAAATCATTTTTGGCAAATCAACACATCTTAATCTTCACCTTGTCGTGGAATAAATGGAAACCAATAACTGCAAGAAAAATATCCAGGTCATTTTGGCCTAAGACAACTTCCTGTCTAGAGTTTTAGAAATATAGTATCACATAAATAGTCTGAAATATGCAACATTACTGCTATGTGTGCCGAGGGGAGTTAATGTTGTGTGGTGTAATATAACAGGATGGAGACTGTGGGGAGGTTCACACTTGTGTGTATGTGACACGGTGAAACAGCGGGGTGTTTGACCATCCGACCCTCTGCAGATCTGTCCTTCCTCACCATCCATCTGCTCAGCCTGCTGTCCAGGACAGAGGCCATTACCCACACAGGCCACTGTTTACCCACAATTCATCTCACATAGCATACTCCAGGTGTGGTTAGAGCCTCTTTTATCAAATGCAACTATGATATGCACTCAGGCACTCAGGCAGTTCAGATACCATGTGATGTATATGTTGTATGCTGGACTTTATTTCTCCATTAGGGTCATTACAAATCTGCATCTACTTCTACAGCATATGCAATATTCATAATGCTTTCTAAAGAGTACAACACTGAAGATAACGAGGATTGATATCTGACAACCTCGGTTTACAACAGGACAAAAGCTAATTAAACACGTTATGATCATACTGTTTATATGACATTTGATTGATACAACTGGGTATAAAACCTATCAATGTGAAAGGGTGGGAACCATGGAGATTTATAGTGACTTTCAGTCTTGATGGCCATCAGGACAGGAGACGGAATTCAAAGAATAAGATATGAACAAATTATGGACTCAAGCTTTAAGAACGAGGAGAACCCAAACGTAGAAGAGGCAAGAAAAAACAACTATTGTAAACCAGCGGGGAGATCAGGCAACCAAAATCAAAACACCCAGGACTAAAGCCAAGGTCGCCAGGTTAATAAGACAAACTGGCAGGGAGTAAAGTGTAACACAGATACTAAATCCTAAAGGGAGACACAGGTTAAAACAATTAGGAACAGCTGAGGACCATCAGGGAAAACAATAGAGCTGGAAGTAACACCACACACACACACACACGCACACAAAGGAAGGAGAATCTAAAGTAAACAAAGTCCATCCATCCATCCATCCATCCATCCATCCATCCATCCTTTGTGTACCACTTTATCCACAACATGAGGGTCATGGATCATTGGAGCCAATCCCAGCTGACACAGGGCAAAAGGCGGGTTATACCCTGGACAGGTCGCCAACACAGAGACAAAAATCAACCACTCACTCTCACATTCATGCCTAAGGGCAATTGAGAGTGTTCAATTAACCTCTGTGTGTTTTTATACTGTGGGAGGAAACCAAAGTACCTGGAGAAGACCCACAAACACACAGAGAACATGCAAAAAATACTCTTGTTCCAACCGGGTCGTGAACCTATGTGGACAGAACTAAAAGGGAACAACCAAAAACAAATTGACCACTCTGCTTTACACTACAGTTTTGCCATTCACCCAACACGTTTACATGCAGGGCTTTTTCTGTCACGCATCTCTGTGAACTAATTTGGGTTCAGGTGTCTTTGCCCAGGGACACAGTCTAGTGGAGCTGGGGATCAAGCTCTGGCCTTCCCAACGGGCGATGACCTGCAAGAAAACCTGATTGGAACTCCAAACTATTATATAATATTATGACAACTTAAAAGACAAATAAAAAAAAATAAAACACAGACATTTAAACAAAGGCCTGTGCGAACATCAAATGTTCATCCAAAACATTTCATCAGGCTTTTATGTCCTTTATGTCTTCAAGTCTTTAATGAGTGCAGATCCTGACAGCAGCCAGACGTCACATCTCAGACCAAACCACATGCTTCACCATCCTCATCCACATTCGTGTCCTCAGCAAGCTGTTACATTCCATGGGTATTGCCAAGTCAGTGAATGTGAAAACACAACCAGGAAAAACCACTGAATAATGAGACCTGCGGACATAAAACTTGACTCTTGTAGCACAGGCACAGCACACTCTCAGTGAGCCAGTACGGTGTCTAACAGTTAGTTTACAGGAAATGCATAAGTAAACCCACCACATTCTCCTTTAAAATCCAAATGTGCTTTTACCTTGTTAAAATCAGACTACAGCTAGGAAAAGAACTGTCAGGACAACTCCTCTGTTGCAAGTTCAATCACAGATTCATTCCAAAGCTTCCTGTTTCCATCTCCTCTCAAGCATGAACCTGCCTTTTTAGCCAATTATCTTATAGCCGTCTTTTAAAAATGTGTTGTTTCTTTCTGCCTTTGATATCTGGCACATTGGGCCCAAGCACCAAAGAATTTCAGCACTTTATTATTCAATGTATTGATTATTTTCTGATTGGAAACAAGCTATTTATAACGACTGTGGTGCAACTATGTGCTTTCTACAGTTCACTTTGAGAGGTGCAGATGCATTTGCTATTAAAACAATATCTTGTCATCGAAATGATGTGTCACACTAGTGCATGCACAACCTTCTGCCCCCAAGTAGCCAACAATAATCAGTTGTGACGTTGAACGATACCATCTTATTTAATGGATGCTTTGGCATTTGGAGCAAGTGTCCCATAATTGCGATCTGTTATGCAGCTGTGCCAGACTTGATGGGAGGTCGAGAGGAAAATCTGAATATGTATAAGATAAGAGTTTGCTAATTAATCCATAGGGACATTATTGCTTCTACATCTCTTATTTATTTATTTTTTATTTATCCTTTATTTAGCCAGGAGGGTCCCACTGAGATACAAGATCGCTTCTTCAAGGGAGTCCTGGTCAAGATAGCAGCATAGATAGTGCATATAGTTACAGAAACATTACAGTTTCAGATATAAAACTTACAACAGAATTTGTTACAAGGAGGTAATTAAAAGAGTAAAAAGGGAGATGCTGTATAATAAAGTAAAGTGAAAGTAATTGAAAATGTTTCTAAAATAATATAATATTCATAATAATGTTTGCATTCTTATTTTTAGCTCTGGACCCTGCACATGTATATAGACAAATGTAATTTATATTAATGTTTATATTTTTCCTATATTTTGATACATTTGCTTATATTTTGCATTTATTATTTTTCTAGTGTTGTGAATAGTGAATTCATTGGCTCTTCTTGTCCATTACATTTTCTTTTCCATTATATTTCATTGTATTGTTTCATAAACAAATCAGCTCAATTGGGGGCATTAATCAATTTAGATGTCCTTCATAATTATGAATCATAATCTAAGTTGATACTAAATTAATGAGACTGAATCAGGGAAGGGAAGTTTATTATCAAAGTTATTTAATATTTTTAATATTAGTATTATTAATCATCTTAATTATAGTCAGTAATTAATACAAAATTGTTGATCCAGGGTATTGTCCGATCATCTTCAAGAAGGAGGCCAATGAGTTCTGGAAATTCCTTAAGGTCCATTTTTCAATTAAAGTAAAGGTTTGTAAGACTTCCCATTGAAGGTGTCCAGGAGGCATCCTGATGCAATGCTCAGATATTTTCAAAACTTGAATAAAAAGGAGCAACAGCTGTACTCCCAGCTCCCATTAGAAGTCTAAACCCCTAAATACTAAATCTACATGAATTGGTGCTATGGTGGTGGTGTATACACTAATATTAGTATTTTAAAGACCATTGGTTGCAGGTCAAAGGTTAAGGCTCCTGAAAAAAATATGACTAATGACTTAAATGGACTATCAAACCATCCTCACTGAACAATATGCCATATATTCAAGTCCCTTCATTCAGCCACAAGGAAACAACTAAATGAATGTAACCAATGTACATTACCAACATCATGTGATTTATTATATATAAATGTAAAAATATTGAAAGCTATTTTTTATTTTCAAATCAAATCAATCAAATCAAATCACTTTTATTGTCATTAAGCTGTACATACAACAAGTAGTGCAACAAAAAGAGAGAGCGTTTCCCAGGGATCCAAAGATTTAAATATTTAAATACACATTTACACCCTCCCCCGGCTCACGCACATTCACACTTCCCTAAGACGTTAAGCAGCAATTGTCAGTGTAGAGATCAATGTAAACATCACAGTACAGTTAAAGTGCCAAGTGAAATGCTATGTAAAAATAAGAAAACAAGGCTGGAGAGAAATAGAGCAGAGCAGATTAAGGTGCAATAATGATTGTCGTCCAGATTCATATCAGCAGTTCAGCATTCTGACAGCTTGTGGAATAAAGCTGTTGATCAGTCTGTTGGTTCTGCCTTTTATGCTCCGGAAGCGTTTGCCTGATGGCAGCAGTTCAAAGAGTTTGTTGAGAGGGTGTAAGAGGTCATTGACGATGGTCAGTGCCCTCTTCTTGCAGCGGGACTGGAATAGTTCTTCGATAGAGGGGAGGGAAACTCCGATGACCCTCTCCGTACAAGCAGCTGTACATGATAAATTAGAATAGAATAGAACTTTGCCGACCAAGGTGGAATTTTGCCTTCACAATTCAGGTGAAGTTATGGTTTAAGAAGAGACATCCTAACCTCTGTACCTTTCTATTGGAAAGGTCATTGAGGACAAGCTATTGCAACACTGATCGATTGCAAATGAGAACTCTTCAGACTGAGGCTCTAGTTGTCCACAGAATTAGTGGATGAAAAAAAAAGATTGATGATAAATGCTTTGAATCTCTCCATGCCCAGAGGAAAAACTGCTCTTCCCAGTAAGAATCACTTTTGATTAAATTGGCTGTTTTTCCGACCCTGTTTCAAAAAATGTTAAAGTTTAAAAACATGTTTTCTTATTAATCACATGAAAAGGGCCAGAAAATATACTGAGAGTTAAGTGCTTTTTCCAAAATAACTATAAATATAAAAACTGCATGTAAAAATAGTGTATTAACGATTTAACCCTTTAACACAGTGTATCGCAGACGACATGTTTGAACAAGTACAATTTGTATTACCGTAATTACGCTGCAGTTTGGTTATTACAGTCATTTCACTCATGCTGTTGCAGGAAGCCGGTGAATCAGCATCTTTGTCACCAGAGAGGATAGAGTTGTAAAAACGCCTGTACATAGTTTCTGCTTTTAGACATTGAGACGAAGACTCAAACAAATGTTGAATTAAATATGTTTTATACACGAAAAATCTAGTGTTCATGTACAACTACAGTGGGTTTCTTTCTTGCCTTTTCTTCATTTTAAAGCAAAAACAGCAACGATGAAAAATCTGCACAAACTTGGATTTACTCAGAACTAGAACATCTTTATCAAAGTCTGTCTGTTGTGTGCCCTGAGCTTGAAAATGTAGTCACTGTCTATCATTGACATATAACTTCGATAAGACCAGTGAGTCACACTGAATACAAACAGTGATATATTTACAGGCTCCAATCTACAGGACACTGGCCCTCTTGCTCCCCCATGTTGATCCACTCCTCAAATAAGTAGATAATAAATAAGCCACACAGCCAGGTGGTTTATGTGTAATATTAACAGGAACTTATCCAATTGACATTGATTGTATAAAGCTGATCATGAGATTCAGTATACCATTGCAATATTCCAGGTGTTTTATGTATGGCGACAATACATACATTTAAATAATAAAATGAATTATAGCTTCTCACTATGCTGTAATCAATCATGTCATTTATATATTTATATAAGGCCAACAAGAATGGTTGTAGATTAGTCGGTGCATCGAGCGAGTCAATGGATCCTTGATCATTACACTTAATCCTAAATCGCTCATGGCTACATACATGTATGAATGTGTGTGTGTTAATGAGTGAATGGTAAAACTGTGGTGTAAAGCACTTGATCCTCATGACCAGAAAAGCATAACATAATAATATGAAATATATTTACCCTCATAACAACAGAGTTGGACCTCAACTAGCCAATTGCTGCACTGTAGTGACCTCTGGACTTTGTCCTTTTTTCATTGTAATGCAGTTATGTTACAGTTTAACTTGTTTTACAGTTTAACCCTGTGACTGCCAGAAATAGCTTGCACACAATATGCACCATGCATATAACTAAGGTCTGCAACTGGTGCTGGTGCTTTTTTTATATAGCTTTATGTATATGTGTTTTATATTATTATTTTTATTGGACGTTGTATTAATCAAGTGTGTAAAGAGGCTATAACATTTTAGGATTGACAGCTATGTAATAAAACAGTAATTGCTGCTCTTTCAATTCTTTCTCTTAACCTAAATTTACATTTATAATAAATGCATTTATTATTTCTAAAAAAAAAAAGCTCAGCTACAGAGCAACATTATCATCATTATTATGTATATTGGCAAAGAGTTGTGGGAGTGTTCATGACAGAATAAATGAAAATAAAAATGTTTATCAAGGAAAAAAAATTTCCATTCCTGAAGAGGAACAGGTGGTGGAACAACATGAAGGAAATGTATAGTTAAATAGTTGCTGTAACTAAATATACGTCTGTGTTATTTACCCTACAAAGAGACCGTCAGGCACTAGTGACTTGTTAAACTCCCCACTTTCCCTGTGTCCATCCAAATCTGGCGCAGAAGCATACTCAAAATAATTGTGTCCTCAATCCAGACCATAACCAAGCAAAGTCTCACAAAAAACCTGAGCTGCAAAAAGTTTGATGTTGTGTTCCTGGCAGTCAAAACTCAGGCCACATTTAATACACGCGCGTTCGTTCCTCCTCCACTTACAGAAGAGTGTGTTGAACATGAGGTGGTTTCTCTTACTATAAAACTTAGTCAAGATGTCTACCACGGCCGAGTATGACTGTGTGGTGATCGGGTCCGGCGTTCAGGGCTCGTTCGCGGCTTACGAGCTGGCCAAGAAGAACCAGAAGACTCTAGTACTGGAGCAGGCAAGTGTCCCACACTCCACTCCAATCCACTGTGACAAACCGTGACGTGGCGAGGCGAGTATTTTCACATGCACGTACTTAAAAGTATTGCACGAGTAGCGCTATTAGTAGCAATATTAGACAATTGTACTCTGGTGTAAACACTACATTACTGTGTGAGTACTTAATGCAAATAATATTAGAAGAGTGATGTAAATACTACATTACTACGTGAGTACGTAAAGTAATATTAGAAGGGTGATCAGGTACAGTGCTTGAAATTGGGAAATGTATCTGTCGGCATTACTAAACCATTAAACACTAAATTATTACATCCTCAGTAAATAAAATATACCATAAGATGTTAGTTATATTAACAACTATTTATTTAAATACTTAGTCTATATTAAAATAACTAAAAACTGGACTTTATACAAGTTTTGCCAACTTGTATATTTAGATTATCTATAACATTTTCCAACAATCATTTGAACTTCAAATCACACAGTCCATTTTATTGTGTGTCCTGTTAGACGCTGTCCTCCATGACACAAATGTGAGTCAGTGAATATAACCAACCATTAACACTTAATATACAGTATATTGTTGTTCTTCCGGGTTCTCCCTTTAGGGGGCGCCACAGCAGATCATCTGTCTGACAGATATTGTTCATCTTTTACAATAAACACTAGATATTAGAAACAAACCCTAGACTCTTGTGAGAATGGGTGAACGTCAAGTAGTGCATCCTGAGAAATGATTATTCTGGGCCATAATAAAGAATTGGGCAGATAACCTAAACACAGTATCGATACAATAGTAAAATTAAAAAGCGCTGGCCCACTTCAAGCACTGCTCAGGTGTAAAAGCTATGCACAGCAGCGAAGTGCACAAACTGATACTGTAAACATGTGCAGTGATCAGTCAGAATAATCAGATGTCATTAACTCGCTCATACCACTGTGCGGGAGGAACCTGTTCATCGTAAGTGGAGACATTCTGTGTTTCAGCTGTAAACGGAATAAACTGATGAGTGAGAGAGTCCCCTTTGCAGCAAACAGAGCCTATTCACCTTTAAACATCCCTCCCTGATGTAAATAGCATGCAATAATCTATCCGTAAACCCAACTTTAATGTAAAAACCGATGGCTCAGATTTGTTTTTCAGATCTGTGGCATTTCTTCACCTCTATAAGGATGGGCATTTCAAGTAAAAAAAGCAGTTTGACATTCACTGGGTATTATAACACTCCGTCTTGCATCAGCGTATGCTTTCTCAAACCAATATCACCATGATCTGTGAAGGAGGACAGGGTGTCGTTGCTCCAGCCAAACCTGCCCGACAGACTTTAAAATGACTACTGCATTCAGAGAGAATCTGGTTGAGGGCCAGGTTTCCACTTCAAGGAAACACACAGACTGCAGCCCATGAGAGCTAGTAAGAGTAATGTGGGGTTCGCAGCATGTTGAGCTGTGAAGAGGAGCAGCTAAGGAGATGCTTTCAGGATGCATTCCCTGAGGGGTCCACGCAAGATGCATTCAAGAGTCCTCACAACAAAATTATCTCGTCATTGGGAAAATCATTGATATATAATCAAATTCTTGCCATAACTGATTTAATTTTGTATGACCAAACAAATAATTTAAAATATCAATATTTTCATAGGCGATACAGAATGAGACATTATATCACTAATGTTTATGTCACGTTAAACTCTTAATACTCTTAGAGCTGCTGCCAGTTCTACTCTCGCTGTGTTTCTCATTCAACTTCACTTCACTCCACCTCCTCCCTGCTTTCTCTCCAGTCTGAGCAGTGGGCACAACTTAAAGGGGACATATTATACCCTATTTCTCCAAGTTAAAATAGTTCCCTGGTGTCCTCAAAATACCATAGGATGAAGCACCATAGCAGTTCAATAACCCTGCCAAAACCGGCCCTTTCAGAACGCTCGGTTTTGTGCCTGGTCCCTTTACATGCAAATGAGACACAGGCAAACACTCACCCACTTGTTCCAGGGGGTTTCTAATTTGTCCTTTTTACTGCGCTCACTCAGCTCCTGTTCCCTCCACTCCATTCCTCTCCCCCTCCCTCCACTAGTTCTCTGACAATATCAACATGGCAGCGTGCACGGAAAACAGCGAGAGTGCCGTCACAGGAAGAGACGTCCGACACAAGGATCAAGCCGAACAGTGTCCAACTGTAAATCAGTTAAAAACACTTAGGGGCAGCACCGCTGATCGCCACCGGCGAGCGGCATAAACAGCTGCTGTATGTGACTGTATCAGACTGAGTCTGTGCTCCGGTCATGGAGGACGTACTGAACAAATATTTTTAATTAGGACGTGTCAGAATGGTCAGTTATGAGCTCTATGTGACCTTTTCTTAAAAATGTGTTTGTACGTCGGTGAAATACTAAATACGGCGACCGCTGGCCGCAGTCTGATGCGAAGTGGTGCAAACAAACGTTTGGTGACTTTATCCGGCACATTAGCTTCATATATAAAATCCTCTGAGGCTGGAAGTTTGTGTAAAACACTGTGCTCCACTGTGCAGCCACCAACAGCACACTTTTCCCTCCGCGTTGACATAATACCGCTCTTCCTCCCTCGCCTGCACTCTCGCATTTTATAGGGACAAGGTGGAGCTAAGGTGGAGCTCTCGAAGTAAACTTACTGGTGGGATGGCAACATTTGCAGTGAAATGCGCATTCTGTCGTCACAATGCGCAGGGAATTCAATATTGCGTGTTTTATCGCCTATACTTACACTAAGGGGGACCACGAAAACATGACTGAGTATTCTTTTTCCACACTTTGACAACTGGTATTAAATGTATTAAAATGATTAAAAAGTTGATTTTGCATAATATGTCCCCTTTAAGTCCTGAATGTAGCGATGAAATGGTGACAGACATAGAGCTGTTTAGTAAAACAAAAAATAGCAGCTCAATTATTTAGAGAAAGACATTAAGGAAGCTCCAGTTGGGGATGGAGAATCACTCACAGAAGTGAGCATTAGATAAACGTTCATGTCTGTATTTACATTAAATGTTTTTTTTTTACACCATAACTGCTGTGAATTATCAGATCTGAGTTTATTCTCATGCTTTACATTCAGTATAGCCCTCTCACTCTCTGAGTAGTAGTAGGGTTAAGTCCCAGTTTCAATTACAAACGTCAAACTGACTGAATTTAGTG